>NW_026897481.1:0-33848 GCF_033153095.1 Gastrolobium bilobum | reverse complement strand
AAAATGAAAATGACCAAACTTTTGGATTCGTGAGATGAGTATGTGGGAAATTTCTTTTTTTGGGCCAGTAGACTCTGGTTTTACCAAAACAAGCAAGAGAAGAGGTTGTAAATTCCTTTTGTT
The DNA here is from genome assembly GCF_033153095.1 of Gastrolobium bilobum. Lineage (NCBI taxonomy): Eukaryota > Viridiplantae > Streptophyta > Magnoliopsida > Fabales > Fabaceae > Gastrolobium > Gastrolobium bilobum. The sequence continues at coordinate 33,725 of NW_026897481.1, read as the reverse complement.
TCTTGATATGATGGGGCTTGGGGAACAAGGAGGGATCAGGTGCATGAACAAGGAAAGGTGGGTATATGCTTATCTCTTAGTTAAAGATATATAAAATTCGGGAATTTATTATCTCTTATTTTAAAATTTTCATGATCAGGGTTCTGTGTCTCTCACTTCATAAATATGCATAAATGTTGAACGAATTCCACCTATGTAATAGGTATAAAAAGCAAAATAGATACAAAATTTATTTGGAAAGATTATTCTTACTATTATTTTAAATTTATTATTTTTATTATCATCAAATTGATCAATTAATAACTAATTAAGTAATAAGAGTAATAAATTTAAAATGATAGTCATGTATAATTGACAAAATTTATTTATTTTTTACATTTGTATCTTAAATTTACTTTAGTTATGCACCATTCCATTTTTGTCCAGCGTTCTATTTATTGAGTGCTGAGTTTTCTTTTTTCGTCTTTGAACTCTCATTTGCTTCCTTATTTAGTTATTTTGCTTTCCTCTTTTATGCAAAGTCTCAGAGATTTTCTTAGATTTTTCCTATTTGGTGCAAATCTACTTCCTCTAACTTCATTGTATATCAATAAATTATAAATAAAAAAAACCCATCTCTGAGATATACTTTGACAGCCTCTTTCTTTTCATTGAAATCTGTATGTAAGTGATCTGGTTTTTTTTTTTTTTTTTTTCCTTCTGTTTTTTCATTAACTTCCCATTCCTTTGTAATCTTCATCCTTCATATTAATTTCACACCCTTAATTTTTTATTTTTTTTTGCATTTTTGGTTTCAATGGTTCCTTAGATAAGTTTCTGTGTCTTCATTCTATCATAAGAAGCCTTAATTTTTGGGTTCATCCTATTTGGTGAGGACCCTTTTGACCATGTATTGAACTTTGCTTCATTTTTCTATATAAGCATTTATTCTAATTTCATACATTTTTTGTGGGGTATTGATGATGATTCACCACAGAGAATAAAAGATGGTGAGAGGAAAAACTCAAATGAAGCGTATAGAGAACGCCACAAGCCGGCAAGTGACCTTCTCAAAGAGGCGTAATGGGTTGCTGAAGAAGGCCTTTGAGCTATCAGTTCTGTGTGATGCTGAGATTGCTCTTATCGTCTTCTCTACAAGAGGGAAGCTTTATGAATTTGCAAGCTCCAGGTACTTATCCTGTACATCTCACCATTCTCAGATGTGTTCATATTTTCTTATTCACTAGTTGTATGATTGCACCTACATCTGATAATCTTAGCAATCCTTTACATTCAAGGGTTCTTCTATTTTTTAGTAAATTTCATGCTGACTTAGATATAAGCATGTAGGTACTTTTACATCATACGTATAGTCAAGTAAACAAGATTCTCATCATAAACACCAAATTACATTAATGGATAGGATCTAGTTTTATTTGTTCTTACTTATTATTATTATATGGAGGTTATATTTACCACCTATTTTTTCTTACCGTCGCATATAAACATTGTTCGATAAAAATCAAATTAACGGTTACAAAATAATATCAAATAAGAGCCGTTAATTTGATTTTGATCTAACCAAAATAAAGTGATTGGATAGGAAAAAATGTTGCAAGTATAACCTATCTCTTATTATTATTATTTATTTTTTTCAAGACTTTTTTAAAATTGCAAGAGTAAGCTGTGTAAAATCGACCCTCACCCCGATTCTTGCAAGTTGGGAGCTTTGTGCACTCGGTTTGCCCTTGGTGCACTAGAAGCTAAGCAATTCAGTACTCTAGGGAAAGGAAATGATGAATTTGTATCTTCTCTTTCAGTACAAGTGATTTAGGGAAGTATTTGTGGATATTTCATGACATTAAATAGCATAATTGATTGTAGTGGTTTTACCTAATCCTATCCTTTCTTACATTCATGGGTAAGCCAAGAGCTTGTAATTTTTCTGGCTTCTTCTATTAAGCTAGTATCAAAGATGAGATTATGCTAGTAAATAGTTTTAACCTGATTAAATGGTACCACACCTCCCAAACCAAACATTAAGAAAGGGTAAAATGATGTAAGGTACTATCACATGTAGGTTACACCATATGTACCAAACACTGACATATATACAATGTTCATGAGATGGGGAAAGATCGAGAGAGAGACAAAGAGAGCAAGTGTGCAAGTGTCACCTGCACCACATAATGATGATTTGTTCCATCTATAATATTTTCTGATCAATGAATATTATATTTTGGTATAAGAAGTTGTAGGGTCAGAATGTACTTCTTTTATCATCGAACAAAGTGAGTAAACTCTATTAGATAGGAGCTTGTGATGTTCCATGAAATAAAGTGCAGTGTGATCAACACAGCTTAATTTTAGTATAACAAGAGGCCACACACTAACCTCATTCCAAGACTAATAATTGTACTTTCATTAACATTATTATAATCAGAACTTCTACTTCAACACTACAGTCGAAACTACAAAATTTTCTTGTCACCTTGAGGTCTATAATATTTAGTAAATCAAGTTGTGGTCAATGGTAATTGAGAGTGATGTGTGAGCGTGTTGTTGCGGTACAACACTATATGTAAAAACTTTGAAAACCATATTTATTATATAAGTAATTATATATGGATGCTTTTGTTGTCCATATTCTCTTTATTGTTGGAATAGATTACGATTAAATGAGTCTTATGAGCATGTAATAACTTTTAAGTGATATAGGTGTTTTTGAAAAATAAAATTTAGCATAGATAGACGAAGCTAGATTTTCCAGCTTGAATAGTGAGTAGTGGGGATTCGAACTTTCAGCCTTGGCTAGGGTTTGATTTGTGATATGCTAGAAATCCTTAATCGGGCTAGGGTTTTCAAAAAGTACATTCTATGTCCTTTTTTTTAATTTGTGCCAGTGTACAGTGCAAATAACTTACGGCGCGTTTGGTAAAGGAGAATTTTTTTTTATTTGGGAATCACGGTTTTCAGGAATATAGTGAGAAAGAGAATTTCCCTGATATGTTACCAAAAATCTATTTGGTCAGGAATGTTGGATTAATTTTCTTGATGTTATGTTTGGTTGATAATAAAATATTGCTGGGAATATGAAGTGATTTTACAAAATTACTCTTTATAATTCTCACTTCCTCTCACCCACTCTCTCTTCCTCTTCCATCTCACTCCACTGCACCTTTCTTTCACTCTCCTTTTTCTCCGGTCATGGGTAAATAATCACCACTATTTCATGTTTTCCTTTCTTCTTTTGATTCATTACTCTACTCAACCTCACCCAATTTGTTTTTTTTTCTTGTTTTTTTTTTTTTTTTTTTTGGTTAATGAGGCAAGGTCAAGAGCGAAATTAACGGTAACTCATCTCCTTCGTTCAACAACAGCGACAACCTTGACAACCTCTGCGTCCCCTTCCAGTTGCTGAAAAGTCATTGCTGGGTCGAAGCTCCATTAATGCATGGAACAAAGAAGGGGGAGTAATTTTGTCAAACGAAGTTTAAGAAATTTTTCCAGCCCATGGGAATTGAAGAATACCACCTTCTAGGTGGTATTTTTCATTGGTATTTTGGTTGACCTTTTACACACAAAATGGAATCCCGAGAAAATCACTTTTCTGTGAAAATTTTCTGAAATGTGCTACTAAACATGGTCTTCTTGAAGACCCACTCTCACTTTTCTGGGTATCTCAAAATAATCTCCCTACCAAACACCCCCTTAGGGATAAAATAGAGCAAAGTCAAGGATGACATGCTTATATGAATTCACTATAATCAAGTTTCAAATTGCAGTAGAAAGGAGAGTGAGTTCGAAGTGTGAGAGTCACAATTTCTAAGAAGAATTGAGAGACACAAATCCAAAATAGAATTAGTTGGGCCCTTAGGACTGCTGATACAGATTTTGGTATTTACTAAAAAAAGGTTTATAGTTCAAGGCAAGTGAACTTTTATTGTGTGACCCAAGTTTGTTCAGTAATTTGTTTTAAGAGGCAACCCTCGCTCCAAATTGCAAGGTGCTTAGTGATGCCGAAAGTGTATAAAAAAGATGACTAAACTGAAAGTTGAGATTTCATAAAAGAGTAATCCTTTCGTTCTCAATTTCTATTAACAAAATTCAACTCCTACAATAAGGGTCATCAGCACCCTTTTATAGACTAATTATAAATTAATTCAAAATTCAAAATCTAAAATCCCAAAAATATAAGGAAAATTCCTAAATTAAATATAACGGTAATTAACTTCTAAAAGTTAAATAAATAATTACAATTAAATCATTCAAAACACGTACCAAATCTTAGATCTCAAATCGTGCCAAATGTGTTGTTTTCCTTTTCTTGCCAAACAAATTACAATCATATCTACTGCTTCATTTGGATTTAGATTTGATCGTAATTTGTTATATTTTAAATTACTGTTTCTTTTAACAATTTGGCCATACTTATTGGGTCATAATTCTGGTTGACTCCTGGCTTCTTGAATCAATGATTGGGCCATGTGCAATTGGCTAACTGTGAGTGCGTCATTCTCCCTGCTAGGAAAAGATTCGTCATCGAATCTTCTTCATCTTCACTGATATCAATCTCTTTAGGTCAAAACTCGATAATTCTTTCTCTATTAGATCTTCATCTTTAGATTCTCCATCAGATTTAACATAGACTGGATTATCATCATAAACTGAATTTTCATTATAAGATGGATAATCATCGTAAATGAGATAATCATCGTAAATGAGATAATCATCGTAATATTGATATTTGCAACTCGATATATTTAAAAGTGGACTGATTTCCAGGTCGAACTTCCCAATTCTGTCTCTGGTTTAGAATCTCCAAGGGATTGACGTCCTCATCTTCATCATCAGATGTGTCTTTTAATTCTATTCTTTCTTCGGATTAAATGCCCAACTTTATCCACGCAAGTTGCCGCTCCAAATCTTGGATTTTCATGCTCTGCGCCTCCACAAGTTGTTGCTCCAAAACTTGGATTTTCTTGTCCAACGCCAGCTCAAGTTGTCGCTTCAAATCCTGGATCCGCCTTCTGAGCTCTTCATTTTCTGTCACGCAAGTCTATTTTACGCGGTTGTCTGTCTTCTTTAGTAACGAATCCATGTCCCTTGTCTTCACGACTATGCCATTGACGACCTTTACGATTCTGTTCAGCCATTGGTTGAAGGCAACGTAGTGCTCTGATACCAAATGATGTCAAAAACGCATAGAAATAGTGGCTAAACAGAAAGTTGAGATTTCATAAAACAGTAACCATTTTTTTCTCAATTTCTATTACCAACATAACAAAACTCAACTCTTACAATAAGGTTCATCAACACCCTTTTATAGACTAATTACAAATTGATCCAAAATCCAAAATTCAAAATCTAAAATCCTAAAAATATAAGGAAAATTCATAAAATAAATATAACGGTAATTAACGTTTAAAAAATAAATAAATAATTACAGTTAAATCATTCAAAACACGTCCCAAATCTTAGATCCCTAATCATGCCAATTATGTTGCTTTTCTTTTCTTGCCAAACAAATCACAATCATATATGCTGCTTCATTTGGACTAGGAGTAGATCGTAATTTGTTATATTCCAAATTATTGCTTCTTTTGACAGTTGGGCCATACTTATTGAGCCACAATTCTGGTTGACTCTGGGCTTTTTGAATAAATGGATGAGCCATGTGCAATGGGCCAACTGTAAGTGTATCACTTAGTCTTAAGCCCTACAACAGATTCCATTCCATTTGATGTGTCATATTCTAGGGCGATATTGAGAGATGAGGTGTGATCCCTACTCTGGTGTACATTGTCCCTTATTCACTTGCAGAGAACTTTCTTAGAAGCATCAAGATGGACAATTCTGAGAGGCGGAATGTCTAGGACAATCTGGTTAAGATCCAAGATGATCATATTCCATGTGAGATTTGGCGACAAATGATCTTTATGGAGGCGATGACTGCAAAAATGACATATCACTTATGCATTAGGCAAGAGGCTTAAAAGATCACTTATGGAGTATGCGAGAGGCTGCTTGAAAGATCACTTGTGAAGTTATGTGTAACACCCCGTGTATACCCGGTTTGTTAACATGTCATCGTATTAAGCCACGCTTAATTAAATATGCAAACAAATATTTTTCTTTTCAATTATGACGTCATTAAACTTAGCCAAGTTAATTACTTAATCATTTCATAAAAACATCGCCTGTATATAAAATTGCAAAAGGCAGCTAACTGAAATACCTCAATAGATAAATAAGTGAGTATCTAAGTCACGAATCTACAACACGTAGTCCGGACAATATCCTGTTATATTAATACAACTCCGAGCTAAAAACATAAAGTCAAGTCAATGTGGCAGGGACAATTCCTATGCTCACCAAATAGCAACATAATCTACAGAGTCTCAGCTCAAAGATCCATAACATGAAACTAATAACATAACAGCAACAAATATCATCCAGCATCCAAACATAAACAGCATAAGAAGAAATATCAGCTAAGCTCCGGCCTCCTGCCGCTAGAGGTCTCAACCCCTGGGTTACCTGAACCTGAAATAATCGCCCCAAACGTGGGGTGAGATCTCTAAACAGAAATCTCAGTAAGACAAGGGGTCCTCAAGGATCTTCCATCCCAAACTCACTTACATGTGCAATATAAGTTCCAAAAATAGTTAAACAGTATAAGTTCCCTAAACAGTGCAATGCAGCAGATAATCATGTCATGTGTGTTATAACTAATCTACTAGCCAGAGAAATGCAGGAATACGTCTATTACCCACATTAGTGCAAGACGCCACTTGCACCCACCCACAGTGTCACCGTCTTGTATGACGCCACATACTCAGGCTTACCGTCTAAGTGGAACAACACATACATATTATAAGCAATTGCACATAAAGCTCAACAACATTTTAAATTATCAAAGCATGTAAACACATCATGCATATAAACCATTCCCCCATGGGGTATGGTGGAACCACACAATGGCTAAACCGAGGACACGAAAGCTTACCTTGCAAGCTAACAATCCAAGCCAAGAGTCCAACCAAGCTCAAAGCCCAAACACAGCAGAATCACAATCTGTTTTGGACCAGCAATCATATCAATATTCAAACATACAAGCATATGACATAAAGACAACGCCTTTCCTTTACGTTTCATGTCTTTAGGCTTCTCACAAAGTCACAAGCTCTTAATCACTTAGATTCTGACTTAAATTAAATATTACAGAAGTTCAACTTAATCACTCTAGGGTCCACAAACCCCAAACACAGTTCTGTATAAACAGTACAGACACTGTCTCGAAATTCCCAGAATATCCGGATATATGTCGGGGACATATCCGGTTATCCATATTCGGATATCCCAAGACCCCATATCCGGATATTTCGCGACAGAATGCAGTTCTGTATTTTCGCGAAGATATCACTCAAAGGTCCAACTTTTACCATTATCATACGTCCCAGACTTCATTTTTAGGCACATATAGGTTCATATACTGGTTGGTTACTTGTTTAGCTCATTAAACATGTCAAGACTCCACTTTTACCCATTAAAACTCATGATCAAAGGTTGAACAACTTACCCCAAGCTTAAAAACAGAGAAAGAAAAGCTCTTGGAGCTCACCACACTGCCTCTACATTTCTGACTTGAAGGCAAACGAAATTGACCACAAAGCAAGGTCCTTTATCACTCAAAATGGCTTCTTGAAGCCACCCAAGCAAGGAACAATGGTTCCTTCCCCACAAGCAGTGAAGTTAGCCCTCAAGACACCCAAAGATAGCACTACCAACTCAGAAAATAGTTGACCTCCACCTCACCACACACTCCACTAAGTGTTTACAAGGTTTAGAGAGAAGAATCCATGGTAAATAAGGTGACTTGGGAGAGTTTTCATGCAAGAAAACCCAAGGAAGAAGGTGGCAGCTGCTCACACTCAGGGCTCACGTAGAAGGCTGAAGATCAGCCTAGGGTTGTGTGCAACCATCTATTTATAGGCGGTTTAAACTTAATCGCAATGTATTAGCGCTGATTGCTACGCTTAGCAATTTAGTCTTAAATTTAGGATTCTGAACCTACTCATTTTTCTGAGGTTTGTCATATTTTTATTTTATTTTTCGCAGCACCTTTCTGGTACACGCTTTTCCATAGCCAGTATCAGTTCTGGCACCAGTTCTCATTATTTTAACTTGAAACTTGTTTTACAAGTCCTATATATTATTCTAGTGACATATACACACTTTCCATAATTTTCCGGGATACTTCATTGGTACGCATTTATACTGACTAGCAGAACCGGTATCTGCATTTTTCGTCAGAAAAGCGACTTTCAACATTATTATTCACTTACCCTATTTATTTATGTCATATCATAATTATTAGGGTCAATTATGGAATTATTTTCTAATTCTCATATTTATTAATTAATTTCCTAAATTAATGGTGCGGGTTCTTACATTATGCAGTACGCAAGAGATTTAAAGCCAAGGGAGTCAGGGAGTGAGGTGTGTGTGCAGTGAGAGTTTAGGGTTTTAGAAGTGTGTGCCTTTGATGCCTAACCCTCTATATAGATAGGTTTTATCTTAGGGGACGTTTGGTAGAGGAGAAATTTTTTTTTACCAGGGAAATACAATTACTGGGGAAATGGTGGGAAAATGAGTTTGGTAGGAAAATGAAAATAAAGCTGTTTGGTAGGCCGAAAATTTTTCGGGAAAATTGGTTTAAATTTTCTAACTTTATGTTTGGTTGAAGGTAAAATATTGATGGAAAAATAGAGTTAAATTACCACAACAACCCTTGAGTAAATAATTTGTGGTAAGGTGAATAGAAGTCATTGCCCATCTTCTAACATTAAATTTTTGTTTTCATATCTCTCTCTTTCTCTTTGTCTCTCCGTTCAAAAACATCCCTCCGGCACGGTTTTAGCTTGCCTATATGTATATTGGCTCCGTTTCAGCCTAGCTATTCAAAATTTACTCACATCTTACTCTAGTGTTTTCCACATCCATTTGTCTAAGTATCTTCAACAAAAACTCATACCAAACAGACCGTCCGTGTCGTAGAGTTTGGATAGCAAACAACTTTTCTAATGGATAAGGCCCATTATGTCATTATTCATATTTTGAATCAGGGCAGTTTTGGCCCTAATCTTCTAGAGCATGTGGAATCCGCAACAATATCAAACTTTGGCTTGACTAATTTAAATAATAATTATTTGTCTTAATTAGATGTGTCGAATATAACTCCTATTTTGCATTTAGTCAATAACTTATGTCGGTAACGCAGATAAAGCCAACATCTTAGTTACTAAATCATACAGTAATTGCAGACTCCATCATTCCATATTGGCCTGTACTGATTGCAACTGCGACATGGCTGTGTTAGCAGCTGCAATTTAATCTTGAATGTATCTTTTAGTATGTTTGATGCAAAGGACCACAATGAAACATTGATGATTAATATCAATCCATCAATATTGATAAGGATTAGAATAAAATTAGCAGGAATTTATCAAAAATATTACTAAAAATTGGTGTGACTAAAAAAAAACAAAAAACCCAATGAGGAACACACATTTTGTTGGGCTTTGAGGGGTTTCCTAAAAACCCTAACCCTAGATCTCACCTCCTCTATATATTCATTAGTTATGGGTGGAGGCTAGGTTAAGAGAATGAGAGAAAATTTGAGAGAAAATTATTTGATTGTTTGAGCAAAGCTTTATGCTTTGCATTTGAGAGATCTCTAGAGAGAGTTTGAGTGAAACATCTTTAGGGTAGTTTGATTATCACCATTGTTGGAGAGGTTGAGTTAACCACCACATTGGTGATTCTGATTTGTAACCATTATTTTCATAGTGGATTTTTGATCTGGACTAGGTCCTGTGGGTTATTACTTCTTCATTGAAGAGGGTTTTCCCACGATAAATCTGGTTGTGTTCTTCTACTCTCTCTCTCTCTCTCTCTCTCTCTCCTGTTTTTTGTTTTGTTTTTCCGCTGCGCTGCCTGATCTGGTGAAATTCAGGCCGAGGTATAGCCGAGATCCGAGATCAAGATCTTGTTGATTGACTTCCGCACACAGGCCCCTGAGCCGATCTGAGGGAACTAATTTTTTTCCCAACAGTGGTATCAGAGCCCGAGTTCGACGGGTTCTGAGGGAGACGAGATGGAGACCAGTGGCATAACCAATGATGGAGACATGTTCAAGTTGACCGCAGATAATTTCACCTATTGGAGACCGATGATGGAAGATCATCTCTACTGCAAAGATTTACATGAGCCTATTATCCTTGACGAGAGACCAGCAGGCAAAACTGATAAGGAGTGGGAGATACTGAGTCGGAAGGCGGTAGCCACGATCAGGAAATATATTGATAAAAGCCTCTTTGAGCACGTGTCCGAGTTCACGAACGCGTATGAGTTGTGGACGAAGCTGGAGTCCATGATTCAGAAGAAGACTCCCAGGAATAAAGCATACCTGGTTCGCCGACTTGTGAAACTTGAATACAAGGACGGTATGAGCATGATTGAACACCTCAACACCTATAAAGGTATTGTGAATCAGCTGTCAAAAGTTGAGATGAAAATTGATGATGAGATGCAGGTTTTGCTGCTGTTGAGCTCGTTGCCAGAAAGCTGGGATACTCTGGTGGTGACTTTGAGTAATTCAGCTCCAGAAGGAAAGTTGAAGATGGACGTTGTGACAGACAGAAACCTGAGCGAAGAAGTCAGGAGAAGAGAACGAGGTGTTTCGAGCACGTCTGAGGCCAACGTTGCTGAGAACAAAGGGAAATCTGACTCCCGGGGTAGAAGCAAAAGCAGGGGTAGAGGTCGTGACAAACGAGAAAAGTCCAGAGGTCGGTCAAAGCCGAAATATGAGTTGAAGTGCTTTTACTATGGAAAGACAGGCCATAAGAAGCCAGACTGCTGGACCCTGTAGAATGATGAGAAGAACGGCTTTGTGAAGCCGGATCAGATTATTCCTAAGAAGATGGAAGACAAGAGCACCACTACGATGGCTGCCAACTCGAATGCCGAGATATTCCTCCTTGGTGAGGATAATTACTTGAATGTTGCATATGATGACTGCACCTGGATTGTTGACTCTGGTGCCTCCTTCCACGTTACTCCACACAAAGGTTTTTTCTCCTCTTATCGAGGTGGTGATTTTGGAGTCGTGAAGATGGGAAATCAAGTGACTAGCAAGATTGTTGGTGTCGGTGATGTAACTCTGACCACGGATGTCGGATGCCGACTTGTGTTGAAAGATTTAAGGCATGTTCCTGACATGCGATTGAACCTAATCTCGGTAGGAAAGCTTGATGATGCCGGGTTTGTGAACTATTTCGGTAGTGTTAGATGGAAACTGGCCAAGGGAAACTTGGTCGTGGCCCGAGGTAAGAAGGAAGGCTCCTTGTACTTGATGCAAGGAAAGATCAATGGCGGAGAAGCCAATTCTGTTCGAGATGAACCTAGCTTGGAGCTATGGCACAAGCGTCTCGGCCACATGAGCGAGAAAGGGCTCCTGATCCTGAACAATTATTGACCGGGTTGAAAGGCCAAGCATTGGAAAGTCGCACGCATTGCCTAGTTGGAAAGCAGAACCGGGTTTCTTTTGTGAGACCGGATCAACCTAGACGACGCAGGTATATTCTTGACCTCGTCCATACTGATGTCTGCTCCATGTCGGAAAGATTCCTTGGAGGAGCTCAGTACTTTGCTTCATTTATTGATGACCATTCCCGCAAAGTGTGGGTATATTTGTTGAAGTCTAAAGACCAGGTACTCCAATCCTTTAAAGAATTCCATGCAATGGTTGAAAGGGAGACTGGCAAGAAATTGAAGGTGGTCCGATCTGATAATGGTGGTGAGTATTGCGGCACATTTGATGCATACTGCAGAGCGGCCGGGATTCGACTTGAGAAGACGCCCCCCAAGACACCTCAGCTGAATGGACTGGCTGAGCGGATAAACAGAACTATTGAAGAGAAGGTCCGAAGCATGTTATCCAATGCCGGATTGCCGAAATCATTCTGGGGAGAAGTCGTCAAAACTGCTATTGACTTGATCAACCTCTCACCATCACAGCCACTTGAAGGAGAAATTCCAGAAGAAGTCTGGACAGGTCGGAAAGCGGCCTATAATCAATTGAAGGTGTTTGGATGCCGAGCTTTCGTGCATATCCCTAAAGATAAAAGGGCTAAACTTGATGCGAAGACCAAAGAATGCATTTATCTTGGTTCGCCGAGATGTGAGTTCGAGTTCCGACTTTGGGATCCAATCAATAAGAAGATCGTGAGAAGCCGAGATGTGATCTTTCATGAGCATGAGAACATTCATGACATCTCGAAGCCCAAAGTCTGGGTTACTGTCAGACGCGAAGAACCCAATCCTCCTGTCCAAGCTGAAGCAGGGGGAGAAAATCATGAAAATGAAGAGATTGATGACCAGCAACCAACTGAGGATGACCAAGACACTGATGTCCGAGTTGATGACGAGATCCGGGATGAGAATGATGAACCGGGTCCTCAAGCTGAAGAACAGCCGAGATATCCAACTCGAGAAAGAAGACCCTCTACGAGATACCCATCTGATGAATACACCGTTGTTGCTGAAGACGGCGAGCCTTAGAGTTATGATGAGGCTGTAACGAGCTCGGAGAAAGAAGAATAGGAAAAGGCAATGCAAGACGAGATGAAGTCTCTGCACGAGAATCAGACTTATGAGCTGACCGAGTTGCCAGAAGGAAGACTAGCTCTGAAAAACAAATGGGTCTACAAGATTAAGAATGAAGAGAACGGGCAAAAGCCTAGATATAAAGCCTGGATTGTAGTGAAAGGCTGCAATCAGAAGAAAGGAGTAGACTTTGAAGAGATTTTTTCTCCTGTGGTGAAAATGGCCTCGGTTCGAACCGTGTTAGCCATGGCGGCTTCGATGGACCTCGAGGTAGAACAAATGGACGTGAAGACGACATTTCTTCACGGTGATTTAGAAGAAGAAATATATATGGAGCAACCTGAAGGATTCCAAGCTCCAGACCAAGAAGACTTGGTATGTTGGTTGAAGAAGAGTCTCTATGGCTTGAAGCAAGCACCTCGGAAGTGGTACAAGAAGTTTGAATCATTCATGACTGATCATAAGTTTGAGAAGACAGAAGCTGACCACTGCGTATTTGTGAAGAGGTATGAGGCTGGAGATTTTTTGATCTTGTTGTTATATGTTGACGACATGCTTATTGTAGGGAAAGACAAATCAAGGATAGCCGCCCTGAAAAAGGCGTTGAGCTCGTCCTTCGCAATGAAGGACCTCGGCCCTGCAAAGCAGATTCTCGGAATCAAGATCATCTGAGATAGACAGAAGAAGCTACTGTGGTTGAGTCAAGAGAAGTATATTGAGAAGATTCTGAAGAGATTTAGCATGGACAAAGCCAAAACAGTGAGCACCCCCCTTGCCGGACACATAAAGCTGAACCAGAAGCAATGTCCGAGATCTGATGAAGACAAAGATGAGATGATGAAGGTCCCTTACCAATCTGCCGTCGGAAGCTTGATGTATGCAATGATTTGCACTAGACCCGACTTGGCGTATGCTGTTGGAATGGTAAGCCGATATTTGTCAAACCCCGACAAAGAGCACTGGGAAGCAGTGGAGTGGATCTTCAAGTACCTCCGAGTTACGATCAATTTATGCCTCCAATTTGGAGAAGGCAAAGCCGAGTTGCAAGGCTACTCGGATTCTGATTTAGGGGGAGACGCCGACTCGAGGAAGTCGACTACAGGATATTTGATGAGATTTGCCGAAGGAGCTGTCTCTTGGCAATCAAGACTTCAGAAATGTGTTGCACTATCTACAACTGAGGCTGAGTACATTACCGCTACTGAGGCAAGCAAAGAGATGCTGTGGATGAAGAAGTTCCTCATGGAACTCGGCCATGATCAAGACAAGTACGAGCTGGGCTGTGACAATCAAAGTGCAATCCATCTTGGGAAGAATTCGACCTATCACTCCTGCACTAAGCATATTGATGTGAGGTATCACTGGATCCAGGATGTGGTGGAAGGTGGAGAGCTCGAACTCGTTAAGGTGCACACTGACCAAAATTGGTCCGACATGATGACAAAGCCGGTTCCAGCAAGGAAATTTGAAGACTGCTGTGAAGAAGCTGGGTTGATGCTGAAGCCGACACATTGAAGTCGGAGGGGGAGATTTGTTGGGCTTCCTCCTTCAATGCTAAGCCCAAGCCCATTGAGGGGTTTCCTAAAAATCCTAACCCTAGATCTCACCTCCTCTATATATTCATTAGTTGTGGGTGGAGGCTAGGTTAAGAGAATGAGAGAAAATTATTTGATTGTTTGAGCAAAGCTTTATGCTTTGCATTTGAGAGATCTCTAGAGAGAGTTTGAGTGAAACATCACTAGGGTAGTTTGATTATCACCATTGTTGGAGAGGTTAAGTTAACCACCACATTGGTGATTCTGATTTGTAACCATTATTTTCATAGTGAATTTTTGATCTGGACTAGGTCCTGTGGATTTTTACTTCTTCATTGAAGAAAGTTTTCTCACGTTAAATCTGGTTGTGTTCTTCTTCTCTCTCTCTCTCTCTCTCCTGTTTTTTGTTTATTTTTTCCGCTGCACTGTCTGATATGGTGAAATTCAGACCGAGGTATAGCCGAGATCCGAGATCAAGATCTTGTTAATTGACTTCCGCACAAAGGCCCCTGAGCCGATCTGAGGGAACCGATTTTTCCCAACACATTTTTGCATCACGATGACTGGCTTGTGGAAACAAAGAATACATTGAATTGCGAAGTACTGCGGTAGTAAAAAAAGCTTAGCACTACAAAAGGGTTATGAAATAGGAACGTCCAATATATTAAGTTTTGATACAAAGAAATTTGGTTTACAAACAGGGGCAAAATACCAACGAAAAACTGAACTTGTAATCGATAGTTAAATATTTCAGGGTGCAATTAGTTATTTATTTTTTATTTTACTTTTATTTACTATTATTATTATAATTACATCTTTTAAAAAAATTTCTTCTTTTTCCTCCATCTTTTATTATTATTTTTATTTGGGTTTATTGATAACCAATTTTGACTAATTTGACAAGAAGGTGTTATTGGTGATGAACCTTTTATAATCATTTTATTATCGTTAGATAAAAATTAAATCAATAACTCTAACGTAAATGTCAAAATACATAAGGTCACACATAACTCTCAAGTCATAAGTTCAGTTTCTTGACAACATATTAAACTAAAACACAAAAAAAAAATACAGCCAAACTACTAGTGTCTATTGCAAATCATTCAAGCTATAATCATGATTGTCATCTTCCATATCAACTTCATCTCTATTATTATTCTTTCCATTTTTTTCTCCATCTCTATAAAACAATTAATGTAGCCTCACCTAACAGCTTAAGTTTTTGAGTTGAATTAATTCTTTACATAGTATCAGATGATGACATGACCAAGTGGTCATGAGTTTGATCATCATTGCCCCTATCCTATTAATAAAAAAATAATTAAATGTTGTAGAGTTTCTTAGCACAGGTAGGCAGGCCTGATTCATCATCTACTCTTTAAGTCTAACAGGCTCTCGTGTGAGGGGGTGTGTTAGAGAAATATAAAACCATTAATATAGTTTTACTCAACAACTTAAGCTATTGAATTGAATTGGTTTTTTATAATCTCCGTAACTTCATAATCAAAATTAGGAATATCCAAATCATTTAATGGGGCACCAACAAATGAAAAAACAATGAATACATGGCAACTAATACGCAATTTTAAAAAAGAAATACAATTGATATTTTATATTTTTTTGAAACTTATTCATCTCAAAGATACTCTAGTTATGCTCACACCTAAATGAAATGCAGGTACCCTTTCAATTTGAACTAAATAATAACTTGACACTAGCATACATTTTGTGTGCTTTTTGTTTAGCTCAATTTGTTTCCTCCTAACAAATCCTATGACTGCCTCTCATCCGAATCCACCAAATGAAGCACTTTGGTTAAAAGAGAAGTGCCCCCCAAATAAATCACAATATTTTCCAAAACACCCATTTAATAATCATTTTTTCAATAAACTTCCCATTCATTGTTCTTGCAAGCCGATTAGATTTCTATTCATTAGATATGAATATTCTTATCAATACTCCCTTAATTTTTGTGACACTTCACTTGACTTTCTTTATAAATAGAAGGAGTAGGTGGAGGAGGCGAAATTGCATCTCTTGTATGAGTCTGTGACATGACTTTTATTTATAGATCTTCTTCAAAATTAACATTAATATCAACAACACTTCTATCCCAAATTAATTGGGGATAGATCTTCTCCAAAATATTAAAAAAAATAAAAAGGAAAAAGTGTTTGTCATTTTAAATGATATAAAGTTAGGTCATTTTAAGAGAGAGATAGACACAAAATAATTTTTTTTATTAAAAAATTAAATTAAAAAAAAAAGTTATCCACTTTCTCCCCATAATTTTCATTTCTTGTGTCTATCTCTCTCCTAAAATGACATAACTTATATCATTTAAAATGACAAACATCAAACTGTTACGAAGAGGAGCTCCACACGTGTAAGGAGTTATCCCACTAAACTCAATGACTACGTGGCATAGCAGTTATGCAGTTAGAGGTTGTTGAGTTACTGTAGGAGTTAGTTAATAACAACAGTGTAATGGTTAGTTAACCAAATGTATAAAAGCTGGTGATGTAAAGATCAAAGGCATTCAATAAAATTTCCTTGAATTGTTCTGTTCTTGTTCTTTCTCTCATTCTTAGGGTTCAATCCCTAACAATTTGGTGCTTTCATTCTTGAACACCAACATCTTCATGATGCGCGTTCAAGATCTTGCCGAGGAGTTTTCTACCTTTCAGCAACGAGTTGATGGACGCCTTGCAGATCATCAGATACAAATGACTCGCGTTGAGTCACGTCTCGAAGATCACCAAACGCAGATGCATCGAGTTGAGGCTCGGTTGGATGAAAATCAGAATCAGGTGACGTTGATGCTCGCACAGTTGCAGCAACTCAATAACAATTTTGTGACGACAGATCCACGAGTGAATATGAGACCTCGGGAACCTTCTCAACGTTCTCTGATTCCTCCACAGTTCTCAAATTCTCCGTCGTCGGGGGGTGCACGTTCTGATCTTAATCTTTCCAAATCCATCATGTTAGAGATTCCACTGTTTAGTGGCACTGAGCCTAACAATTGGATTTTCAAGACAGAACTATTTTTTCATCTTCAGCAAATCCAAGAGGATTTCAAGGTTCCATTAGCGGGTTTACGCATGGAAGGTACTGTTGGTGCTTGGTACCAGTGGATGTATCACAGTGGCACAATTCGCTCCTGGGGAGATCTAGTGATTGCCTTGCGTCAAAGGTTTGGAGTTTCTACCTTTACGAATCTCAAAGGAGTTCTTTCTAAACTCTCAGTCAGGTGCTTTACGAGACTATATTAGAGATTTTGAGGCGTTATTGAATCAGGTCCGTGGGTTGGATGATGAATTGTATATGAGTTTTTTGTGTCTGGTCTGACTCCTGAACTTAGAAGTGCAGTTCAGCTTCGCACTCCATCCACTTTGCATTTGGCAATGCAAATTGCACTTGCCTATGATGATCACCATTCTGAATTGAAAACTTCTTTTTCTGTGGGTCAGAGGAGAGGATTTTCCAAACCATTCACACCCAGTGAGACTCCACCAACTTCAACTTCCAGTAAACCTGCATTGCCAGCCCCAAATGCCAATCAAACTCTAGCATTACCAGCACCTCACATGATGAAGCGTTTATCTCATGAGGAGTTACAGCAGAAGCGTGAGCAGGACTTGTGTTACTATTGTAATGAAAGGTGGAATGGTAAACACAGATGTAAAAATCGTTTATTACTGCTCATAGGTGACATGGATGAATCTAATAATGAAGCAGAGGAGGAGGATATTGTTTGGAAATCAGACAAGGATAATCAGGAGGTCAAGGATGCAGCCTTACATGCTATGGGTGATCCTTCTATTGGTCATGCTCTCAGGTTCACAACAACAATTTCAAATAAGGAGGTTAGTGTGCTAATTGATTCTGGTAGTACTCAAAATTTTATTCAATTGAATTTAGCTCTTGAATTGAAGTTGCCAATCATTAGAGTTAAAAAGCTGCGAGTTTTTTTGGGCAATGGTGAGTTTCTAATAGCTGACCGTAAATGTTGTAATGTCCCAATTGAGTTACAAGGTATCCTATTCCTTGTAGACTTGTGGTTGCTCGAATTAAGTGGTTTGCAGGTCATATTGGGTATGCCTTGGTTGGAAAAACTAGGGAGAGTTACTCATGACTACTTGAAGGGTTCTATGGAATTTATATGGCAAGGTAGAGAAGTGATTCTCACAAGAGTACAAGATGCTCAGTTACATACCAGTGCAGATCAAGTGAATGTCTTGCATACAGGTATGTGTTTTGCAAATTCCCAAGGTATTAATTCTGTTGAGGGGGCCAATCTTGAACTAGCTGGAATTCAAGATCAGATAACAGCTGACTTGTGGTAGTTGTTACTTCAATTTCAAGATGTTTTTCAAGTGCCACATGAGTTACCTCCATTTAGAGGTTTGGACCATGCAATCCATATCATTGACAAGGCTCATCCAGTGAATGTTAAGCCTTATAGATATGCTCATTGTCAAAAAAATGAGATTGAACAACAAACTTCTGCATTACTGTCCAATGGCTTTATTCGACATTCTCAAAGTCCCTTTTCCTCTCCTGTTTTGTTAGTCAAGAAACTGGATGGATCATGGCGAATGTGTATTGATTATAGAGTCCTCAATGCCATCACTATTCGAGATAGGTTTCCTATTCCTACTATAGATGAGTTGCTTGATGAGTTGGGCAATGCTTCGGTGTTTACTAAATTGAACTTACGGGCTGGATATCACCAAATAAGAGTCCTTCCTGCAGATGCGGAGAAGACAGCATTTCGGACACATGAAGGGCACTACGAATTTCTTGTAATGCCCTTTGGATTGACAAATGCACCAGCAACTTTTCAAGCTGTGATGAACCAACTCTTTAAACCGTATTTGAGAAAGTTCATAATTGTTTTCTTTGATGACATCTTGGTGTTTAGCAAGTCTATGACTGATCACATTGCTAATTTGCGCATAGCCTTGATGAACTTACAGCAGCACAAGTTCTTTGTTAAGGTTTCTAAATGCAAGTTTGGAGCTTCTTCAATTGATTACTTGGGTCATATTGTGTCCAAGCAAGGAGTACAAGCCGATCCTAAGAAGATAGTAGCCATGGTGAATTGGCCCGAACCTAGATCCTTGAAGCAGTTGAGGGGATTTTTGGGCTTAACAGGATATTATCGAAGGTTTGTGCAAGGTTATGCATCCTTAGCAGCTCCATTATCTGATCTCTTGAAGGCTAGCAAGGAGTTCCATTGGTCTGAAGCAGTTACTCAAGCTTTCAATCGACTTAAGGTGGCAATGACCATTACTCCTGTCTTGGTTTTACCCAATTTCCAGCTTCCTTTTGTCATTGAAACAGTTCAAACACTGGGGTAGGTGCTATCCTCTTACAACAGGAAAGACCTCTTGCATTTTTTAGCAAGAAATTGGGAAGTAGGATGGCCAATGCATCTACATACGTTAGGGAGCTCTATGCTATAACAGTGGCAGTGAAAAGGTGGCGTCAATATCTCCTTGGAACCTTCTTTACTATAAGGACAGACCATAGGAGTATTAAGGAATTGCTTACTCAAACCATCCAGACTACAGAACAGCAGAAATATCTGTGCAAACTAATGGGGTATGCATTCAGAATTGAATACAAGGCAGGTAGCTCCAATATAGTAGCTAATGCATTATCTAGGTGTCACGATGAGGCCTCAATTAATGCTTTTTTTTCTGAACCAGTATTCGAAGTTCTAGAGGAAATTAGAAGCCAGAATGTGAGTGATCCGTATCTCATTCATTGTCACCAACAGGTGCAGGATGACCCGAATGCAGTGACCTTTTTGACAGTACGAGAGGGCATTGTGTATCACGAGAACATATTCCTCTTAAGTCCTAAATATTCTCTAATTCCTGGTTTGATTCGAGAGGCACATGCATCCCCTGTGGGCGGTCATGCTGGAATAGCACGCACCTTTCTAGGTAGTTCAGCTAATTTTTTTTGGGCCAGTATGAGGGGGGATGTCAAACAATTTGTTAAAGGCTGCTCCACTTGCCAACAGGTCAAGTATGAGACCACTAAACCAGCATGCTTACTTCAACCTTTGCCCATTCCAGAAGGCATCTTTGAGGATCTGTCTATGGATTTCATCGTGGGTTTACCACCTTCTAATGGCAGTTGCACGATTCTGGTGGTTGTTGACAGGCTATCCAAGTTTGCATATTTTGGAAAGCTTCCCAGTTCTTATACATCAGCCATGGTGGCTCAATTGTTCTGTGATTTAGTTGTCAGAAATCACGGTTTTCCTCGCTCTTTATTAACTGATCGTGATCCATTATTTGTCAGCCAGTTCTGGTCCCAATTGTTTAAGCAGAGTGGAACCAAATTGCGTACCACTTCCTCGTATCATCCACAATCCGATGGACAGACAGAAGTTACCAATAGATATCTCGAACAGTATCTGAGGGCTTTCTGTCGTGAACAACCTTTGCATTGGTCACGATTCATTAGCTGGGCTCAGCTTCATTATAATTCATCGGTTCATTCATCTATTGGTATGACCCCATATGAAGCTGTATATGGCAAGCCTCCTACACTGATCCTTTATTATCCAAGGGGACTGTTGAAGGTAGAAGCTGTGGACTCCATTTTGACTCAACGAAATGAAGTCTTATCTCGTTTGAAGGCTCATTTACAGAGAGCTCGCAATAGAATGAAGGTCCAGGCAGACAAGAATAACGTGATCGCACTTTCCAGGTGGGTGACTTGGTATGGCTACGTTTACAACCTTATAGACAGGTTTCTGTTGTTCGTAGAGCAAATCATAAGTTGGCTGCTAGGTTCTTTGGACCTTTTCCAATTGCACAGAAGTTGAGTGATGTTGCCTACAAGCTGGAGTTACCACTTGGTAGTCAGATACATCCCATTTTCCATGTTTCATTATTGAAGCCTTTTGTCCAGTCCGAAGGTTCAGCAGCAGCTATTCCTCTTCCCTTGGTGGCCATAGACAATAGGCCAGTACAAGAACCACTTGCAGTGGTAGCCAAGCGCCTGATTCAATCTAATGGAGTACCCCACTATCAGTTTTTGGTCCAATGGATTCATTCTGTGCCTAAAGACTCGACTTGGGAGACTGAAGAAGACCTTAGGAAATGTTATCCTACCTTGAACCTTGAGGACAAGGTTCTGTCTGAAGGGGAGGGCATTGTTACGAAGAGGAGCTGCACACGTGTAAGGAGTTATCCCACTAAACTCAATGACTACGTGGCATAGCAGTTAGGCAGTTAGAGGTTGTTGAGTTACTGTAGGAGTTAGTTAATAACAGCAGTGTAATGGTTAGTTAACCAAATGTATAAAAGCTGGTGATGTAAAGATCAAAGGCATTCAATAAAATTTCCTTGAATTGTTCTGTTCTTGTTCTTTCTCTCATTCTTAGGGTTAAATCCCTAACACAAACCCAAAAAAAAAAAATCAGAAAGTCTTTCTTCTTGTGCCTCCAAATTTAGAGTTGCTTGATTATCAAAGTCAAAATTTGGACTCACCTCACACTTTCCATTGCTTGGGTTTTACAACTAGGTCACCTTTGAATTTGAATCATAGCCAATCAAGACATGCTTGACAATTCTTGGATGAGTTACTAATTAGATAACTTATTTAGCTAGAAATTTTTAATTAACTTCTAACGTGTTTATGTATTTCATGCGGAAATAGATCCTTTCATGTTTTAATTAACATGATCATGTCATGTAGGAGAATTCTAACCATACAAAGAAGAATTAACAGTGATGATTTTGTAACTACCTATCCCCATATTTTTTTCTTTCTCTTCCTTTATCAACATTAATTCACCTTTGTATAATTATGATTTCCTAACATGACATTGTCATCTTAATTAACACACGAGAGGATCCACTCTCATTCCATGCAGAGCTACACAACAAATTAGTGGTTGTATTGTAGATAGTATCATTTATATGCTAATCATTCAATTAGTTTACAAGTTAATTGGGATTTCTTCCTCATTTCATTTTGATGCGGAAAACGCATAGAAAAGTAGCTAACAAAAAGTTGAAATTTGATAAAAGAGAACTCTTTGTTCTCAATTATAATTACTAAAATAAAATATTCAACTCCAACGATAAGAGTCTTAAGCACCAATTACAATCAATTCAAAATTTAAAATCCTAAAAATAAAGAAATAATATAAAAATAATTATAGCTAGTTATCAATCAATCGACATTAAAAACGTAGCTGATTTAAGGAAATAACAAAAAATAAATAAAAATAAAAATATGTCTAAATTCCAAAATAATGTCACACACATGCACAATTCTACGTCAATTCTATGTGCATCATCCTCCCCCGATAGGAAAATATTCTTCCTTAAATTTACTTCATCTTCATTGACGGTAGCTGAAGGTGGGCAGAATCCATGATGCAACATTTTCTTAAACATATCTAATGCTTCTCCATTATAAAATTTTTGCACAATAACAAATGTAACAAAAGTTCACGATACCACATCAGACTCAACACCATCATCACCTGCAATCCTTAACTTGAATATATTAGAGACTACCAGAGGTGTTTGTTCTTCACTATAAGAAAATCAATATATAAAAAGTGTTCCAAATTACCACACTTAATTATGTTACCCCAAACTAAATGAAGAATTTAATGCCTTATTTTCAAGGCCATGTTGAGCGTGCTCAAATTAAAATAACATTATCTAGAGTTATCAAGTCTTTCATAACCATCCCATTAAATACCTTGCATGCATCCCATAAGAAAAGAATATAAAATTGGGAGTGGCTATATTTACTACCATTTTAATTTTACTATTCCTACTACTTATTTCGTTACCGTTGGATTAACTTGAAAATCAACGATTGAAAAAGAAGAAAAATTAACAAGTTGATCAAACGGTAACCAAACAGATAGTAAGACTAGTAAGATTAAAATAATAGTAAGTATAATTATAACTGATTACAAATCAATTAGCATTAAACATAGCTAAATTAAGGAAATAATAAAAATTAAAATTAAAATTACGTCTAAATCCAAAATAACTTTCGCTCATATGCACGATTCTAAGCCAATTCACATTTCTCTTCATGTCTAGTTTCTCCTTTTTATATTACATTTGAACTAAAATAAAATTTAATTTTTCCCTTCCCATTTTCATTTTCTCAGTTTGTTGTCAAACAAGACATTGATCATGCCATTGTCCATTTTCTCATTTCGCAAGTGCTTATTTACTTAATATTTTGACCATGGATCAGCTAATTAACCAGACTTAAGTAATATATTGGCTTTAATTATGCAGCATGCAACAGACAATTGAACGATACCGCAGGCATACAAGGGATAATACTCCAACAGCATTCAGATCAGATGAACAAAATATGCAGGTTATACCTCTTCTTGTCTTTCTTCCATATTCAATAAGCATTCCTATGCACCACTAGGGATATATTGTTATATGATTGTGCGGTTCGATTCCATGTAATGTCCAAAAAAATAAGCATTCCTATTCATTATCTAGTATTTGGATATATTGTTATATGATTGTACTCATGCTGATGAAAAAACATATGCTTTTTATTTTTGCTCGTGTATATATACATATATAGGGGAATGATCCGTTTACAAATTTTTTTTGAATTTTTTTACAAATTACACTATGTTCTCTCGGGAGAACATAGTGTAGTTTGTAAGAGTTTGTAAACAAAAAAGTTTGTAAATATAACCTGCCCCATATGTATATATATACATATATACAGTGGCGGACATATATATGTTTTAGTGTGTGGAAGTGCACACAAACTTTTTGGAAAAAAAAATATATATATATATATATATATTGTGGGTCATGAACAAAAATCACAGGATCCAATTTAATCTCTTGAAAGAAAAGTCGACTCGTGATTCCTTTAAAATTCAAAAAATAGACTCATGTTAGTCCTTTTGAGGGATTAATGTGGATCTTTTTGAATTTCAGAGGACCATAATTTTGATTATCTGGGTCTATTATTGAATTCTGAGGAATCAAGAGTAGACTTTTTTTTCCTAAGAGATTAAATTGAGGCCCGTAATTTTTGTTGAGAACCCAAAATGTTCTATTGAACAGTTTAGTTGATTCTTGATTATTTTTTTTATATTAAGTTAAAGTTTTTTTTATATATATACTTTTGTATTTTAATATATTTAAAATTTTCTTTAAATTTTTTTTACTTTATTCTTTTATTCTAAGTGTGCTAGACACTAAAAAATATTTCTAGGTCCGCTATTGCATATATATATATATATATATATATTTTTTTTTCCTTGTTGCTTGTTTTCATGTAAGACAAATATGCATGAGCCTTTTTAGTGTTCCTTTCATTACCAAACTAAATAATTGTTCTTCTTTTCGTTGATTGATTTTTTTTAACTAACTTTGGCATTACTATACAATTAGTATTATTTAGCTTGCCAATTATTCAAAAATGGGTAACTCACTCTATACTATGTAGCCCTTTCACCCCCTTTATATAAAATGTAATATATTCAAAAAGGGGTTAGTGTCATTGGCGGACTCAGGAAAAATTGTTTATGTCCGTACATTTAGTGATGGGGGTTCGAGGGCAGCGTCCCCGAATTTTTTTTTGTAAAGACAGTTTTAGATTAACGCTTTATGTACAAGGTTATGAACTCGCTCATAATCTAGTTGCTTCCATAACAAGCTGCAGGCAATAATTTGACCAATCAGTTTCCCTTCTAAATCTTACCAATCCTCGAAAATAAATATGAGAATATACTCCAGTACATCTATACATCATCATTCTATTTTATAGTGATGAATAAAAAAATCAACACTACATGTACAGAAAGCAAGCGAAATAACATTGAAGGTCTCGTCTTTAGAGATTAACTTATTTGAGAATGTCAGACGTGCAATCAATCCTCTCTTTTTATAAAAATGAAAATGGAAATAAAGGATGAAGAGAGCATGAGAATTGGTACGTGACAAGAGAGGAAGAATAAGTTTTCTCTCTAATCAATTTGCGTTGCTACGTTGTTTTAATCATCTCTGTACGTTGCTACGTACGTTGCTAACTAATATAAGAGTAAATACTCTTTTTGGTTACTAACAAAAAATTCAGTCTTAACTTTAGTTCCTTACGAAAAAAATTAATGACCTGGTCCCTATGAAATTCAAAGTGGACACATTTGAGTCCTTTTAAGTGATTAATGTGGGTCTTTTTTAAATTTGTGAGGGACACGATTTTAACTAAATTGATCCACTTTGAATTTTTTAGGAACTTCGAGACTAATTATTTTATAAAGGAAAGTGAGGATCGTATTTTTTATTAAGGATTTAAAATGATATTTACTCCAAATATAAATATTAAATCAAGTGACAAATAAAAACCTGCAATCAAGAAAGAAAGAAAAATAAAAAATAAAATTCACAATATTTATGTCCGCACTTGCGGACATTGCTCCCAACTGCGTCCAGCACTGGTTAGTGTTACAGTTTTTTTTTTTTGTTTTTTTGGTGGGGGGATAGTTAGGCAGCTACGTGTTGATGACATAAGTTGCTGCGGTTAAAAGGTAAAGAATATGTGTTCCTTTTTACCTAATTAAGTGCAATATTTAATGTTATAACAAAAATAAAGATGAAAAACCAACTATCATTGGTTTAAGTGGCAAGGATTTTGTTTTGCTTAATCAGTGGTATTGAATCCGAGTCCTGGAAATAGAAAAAATGATATTGGGAGAGTAGCCCCCTATCATGAATTCGACAGTACTCATTCCAGGTTAGTCGGGTAATCGAGCCGGTGATATATCCAAAAATAAAGATGCAAAAGAATCATGGTAATGTGCTGATTTCTCAATTTTTCTTGTGTATGTAGTTGAAGCTTAATGAGCTCATTTTAAGGGTGTTTCTTTCTCAGTTGTGGTATTGTTTGCATCCATTTGATGGATTTTTTTTTGCCAAACATCTTTTGGAGGACTAAGTGCAAGATGTACAGGTGAAGAAGAACTATGTAGCATATGTCGTGATAACCAATTAGCACATTAGTTAGTAAAACGGATTTTGCAGAAATACTTATCCGTAGAAATCATAATACCTTAAAAAGGATTTGCCAAACTACATGCTCTCACTCTTGAAACATTTCCAGTGCATTTTTGTTAGAATACGGTAGGCAGAGAATTTTGGGGGGAAAATTGACCTAATTATATTTTTTTTTTGAATATCAGACCTAATTATATTCAAGTCTTAGTATGTGAAGATCAATACACCTACCTCCATTTATAGAGGAATTGGATATCGTAAGTTACAAAGTTAGAAGGTCACAATTCACACGACTTAGTTTAATTACATAGAGTATAGTACCTAAATATATCCCTGTAAATCTATACATTTTAAATGTTGTTATTAGAAATATAAAACCATTAACGGAACTTCACCCAACAACTTAAACTTGTGGGTTAAAATAATTCTTTACTATTGGTATGAGTTGGAATTGGTTAGTTGGATTCCGTTAAATTTCTATTACCTTTTATATTTGCTTATCGTAGACACTTGTTCAAGTTAGAATTCTGAAGTTTGAGTGAAATTGCGTAATTTATTACAGCATTTGAAGGAAGAAGCAGCAAGCATGATGAAGAACATTGACCTCCTTGAAGCTTCAAAACGGTTAAAGATCTTCTTGAATTTCTATTCATGTTGACAGATTCTTCACATTTATTATTTAACTTCGCTCACTCACAGTGAAAGAATATGTTGCATTTGTAATTTCATTCCCTCAGGAAACTCATGGGAGAAGATTTGGGGTCTTGCTCCATTGAAGAACTGCAACAGATAGAACAACAGTTGGACAGGAGTGTAAGCAATGTTCGAGCAAGAAAGGTTAGCGTGATCAACAAGCCTATAGAATTTTACTTTTAAAATTTCAATGTATATTGATATTTGAAACTCAACTTTCTATTCTCCAGACTCAGATTTTCATGGAACAAATTAAGCAACTAAAAGAAAGGGTAAGCTGTCTATAATTGAATGAATGTGATATTGCTTTAGTTACTTCAATATCATTCTGAGTTCATGATCGTGCCAAGAAAAAAAAATGCATCAAAAGTTCATTTCCTTCTTCATGAGTTCTGGACATTGAAAAAGTTTCTAGCTAGAATAAAGTCAAAAAGATTCTGACTAATGTGTTTCTAATACAAATCAGGAAAATGTCCTAGTTACTGAAAATTCCAGGCTTTCTAAGAAGGTGAAGTTACTGATTTTTGAATTTATTTGTGCCTTATAGCTCATTTTATTTGCAACATTTTTTAGTCTTCCTAATGGAAATCTTAAACTTCAGCTTTTGGTCTCAAACTTAAAACTGTTTCCCTTAGTTTGCAGATATTTGTTGGATACTTGTTTTTACAAATCTTTCAGTTAGAATGAAAACTTGAAACCAAAATTTTCTGCAGCATGGTAACTTTCCACAGCCAGCAACAAAGGATCAGAGAGAACATCAACCTCAACCCTATGCAGAAAGTAGTCCAAGTTCAGATGTGGAGACTGAATTGTTCATTGGACTTCCAGATCCAAGAACAAGGTGTGGTGCATCTTTCCTCAGGTCTACTTGAAGATTATTTAATCCCTCACTATGCAAAATAAAATAAGGGTAATCCCAATTGTCTCATCAATGTATATCAGATATGTTTCCTGATGCTCTCAGACAGATAAATAATAATGGTGATTGTGAGAGTGATTTGTTAGTTATTATCATCAAATCCATGGTCTATATGGCAAGTTGTATAGATATTCATATATCAGACTCAGAAGTCAACACTTTACTTCAGTTGTATGATTGATGCCTTCCTTTTAGGGTTTTAAATGCATGACTTTCCAGACTCCTGAGCTTTCTTAGCTATGGTAGAAATTTTTTTATAATATGCCTAGTAAAATTATCAGCATGAAAGAAAATTTAATTTAAGTTGATTATAGATTAATCAAGACTTTTTCCCCTTACCTTGGAATGAATTTGTATCTCACTCACTTTTTTCCCCCTCACAATAAATTTTCACATGCTGGAAAATCCAAAAAACTATTTATTTCTAACACTCCTTAATTTTGAATTTCTTCTTGAGTGTCTTGAGTTCAAACTCAGAATTTGCTCATATTATTAGTTTTAAAATATGGAAAGTTTTGTGAAAATATGTCCAACAGCATGATCTTCGAGTATTCAAAATACTTCGACTAACTTCATTCTTGGCAAGAAGTCTTGCTTTGTATTTTCCACCTGTCCTTTAGCATTCTTCTTTGCTTTGAATATCCATTTGACTCCAATAGTTTCATGATGATTATGAAGAAATTATAATTCGCAAGTGTTTTTCTTGTCAATGGCTTTGTTATCTCCTTCCATGGCTTGTCTTCATCTTGTCTTTCATAACTCTATCAATAATAAAAGATTCGCTATTATTTATAGGTTTTGTTGTAAATAGTAGTTTAGAAGTCCCAAATCATGTTGTCTCTTTGTAATTTCTTTTCTTTCAGTTATATATAATAGAATCATCGTTGTGTAGTTGAAACACACGGATTACTCACAAATCTCTCGGATCCTGATATTCAACATGGTATCAGAGCATCGGTGTCATGGGTTCAATTCTCATCACCCCCCATTTAATTAATAATTGATTAAGTCTTGTGGAGTTTCTTAGGACGGGTAGGCTTGGCCTGATGCATCATCCACCCTTCAAGCCTAACGGACTCTCATGTGAGAGAGTATGTAAGAGAAATATAAAGCCACTAATGTAGCCTCACCCAACAACTTAAGCTGTTGGGGTGAATTGGTTTTTTATATGGTATCTAGAGCCTAACGAGAGGAACTCTAATCCGCGTCTTTCCGGTAGACCCATTGTTCGTAGTGTAAAATTCTTCCCCAGAAACTGTCACGTGCGTTAGTTTTTGGCATTATTGTCATCGTCGTCTGTCACTGGAAAAAATTTCCCGGTGACCATTTTGACCAGAAAGTACGTCAACGGACTCAGAAGGAGCCGATCTAGCCAACCCCGGAAGACCTATCATCATAGGAGGTTCCACGTGCTCTCGCGTGCCACCTTCCTCCGGCGCATGCGGCATTTTTCGACGGTCGTTCGCTATTGATCAAGGACAAACAAGGTCGCCCAGTCGTCCTCTATCCAGTCCTACCTTCAATTCGTTCAACTGACATAATTTGGATGGCGAGTGTGTGATCTCGCGCTCTTCACGGTTTGGGTCCTTGTTCTCGTCCCAGTTCACGATTTGATTCACCATCAGTTTCACCGCTGCAAGGGTTGTGATACGTCCCTGCTCTCGTTCTTGCATAAGTCGCGGTTGTTGGTGGCACCATCGCCGCTGTTTCGGCATCTGTTTTGTGTGTGCCACCATCATCGTCGTTCCAGATTTGTGTTCATGCCATCACAACCGCTAGTTCACTTTTGGTTGTCAGCCACCGTCGCAGCATTAGCCCGCAGCATTAGCCCTTTGTTGCACCTGTCACCACCATCGACGATCAGATCTGTTAACGCTTACTGCCTCCGGTCGATCTTGCTGTTGTGTGACGCTGAGGTTCCTTGTTACTTTGTTTTTTATTTATTTTACTGGTGTTTTTTTTCTACTTTTGGAACCATGGATGATTTTAGCTCGTCTTCTCAATATGTTTCTCAGCCCACTATCCCTGGTTCCACGGCTACTGTTGTGCATAAGGTTAATACCTTTGCTGTTTCACTCAAAATTTATCCTTTGGTCATTGGGTTCTTGATTCCGGTGCCCCTGATCATATTTCTGGTAATAAGTCTTTGTTCTCCTTTTTTTCTATGCCTGGTTAATTTCCTGCTGTTACTATGGCTAATGGTTCCCAAATTCGATCTCGTGGGATTGGAATAGTACATCTCTTTTCCTCTCATACTATTGATAATATGCTTTATGCCCCTGGTTCACCCTTTAATCTCATTTCCATTAGCCGTTTATTACACTATATTGATTGTCTTATCTCTTTTACCAAAAAAATTGTTGTTTTACAAGATCGGCGTTCGCAGAAGACAATTGGCAGCGGATTTGAGTCCAATGGCCTTTACATGCTCTCCAGCTCCTTCCATGCTCATTTTGTATTAGATTATCCACTCATTGTTCACGGTCAGTTGGGTCATCCTAGTCTTACTAAGCTCTAGAAGACGGTGCCACATTTGTCCAAACTGACCACTTTGTAGTGTGAATCATGTCAATTCGGGAAACATACTCACAGTTCTTTTCCTGATAAAATCAGTTGCCGTGCCTCATCTCCTTTTAGTTTGGTTCACTTAGATGTTTGGGGACCCATTCGTATTGAGTCAACTCGGGGGTATAGATATTTTGTCATCTTTATTGACGATTATTCTTGGAACACTTGATTATTTTTACTGAATAATCATTCTGAGTTGTTTTCCGTATTTCAGCAATTTTATCATGAAATTCTTACTCAATTTGGTGTTTCTATCCGCACTTTCCGTAGTGATAATGCTCGTGAGTATTTGTCTCAACTATTTCAATCATTTTATGGCCTCTTACGGTATTCTTCTCCGCACGTCATATGCACACACACCCCCAACCAAATGGGATTCTTGAAAGGAAAAATCGTCATCTTATTGAAACAGCTCAGACACTCTTAACTCATGGGAATGTTCCTACCAGCTTTTGGGTGATGCTGTCTTCACCGCATGCTATCTCATTAATCGCATGTCTTCCTCGGTCCTTGATAACCTGGTACTGTACTCTATCTTGTTTCCCCATTAGCCTTTACATTCCTTACCCTTCGTATTTTTTGTTCTACTTGTTACGTCCATGAACTCGACCCTAATCATGACAAGTTGTTTGCTAAGTCCCACAAATGTGTGTTCCTCGGTTATACTCGGACACAAAAAGGTTCTCGGTGTTGCTCTCCCAGACTCGGTCGCTTTTTTGTCCTTTCGGATGTTACTTTCTTTGAGTTTGTGCCATTTTTTGGCTCCACCTTTGTTCCTGGTGACTCTGTTGATACTCATTTACCTTTACCTTTTGTTCCAGTTCAATATGTCCTAGCACTAGATCCCCCACCACCATCGCCTAAGGTCACTTCTCCATATGTCTTAGCACCAGATCCCCCTTTCCAGGTTTATCACCATCGGCCAAGTCCACCTATGCCCCAAGACACTGACTCTATTGTTAATGAGGTTCCTGTGGACTCAGTTCTTCCGTCATCAACTCTTGCGGCTTCGGTCCTTCCCTCTGACATTGACCTACCCATTGCTCTCTAGAAAGGTACTCGTGAATCTCGTCCTCCACCCAGGTATTTGATAAATGAGTTATCATTGCCTTTCTCCATCACATTTTGCTCGCCTCTCTTCTTTGTCTTCCGTGTCTATTCCTATAAGACTACAAGTGAGGCGTTATCCCATTCCGGATGGCTATGGATATCACAGAAGAAATGTGCTATTGTGAATTGAAGTGTCCCAATCTAAGGGTGCTATTGTGATATCCCAGAAGAAATGTGCTACGGATATTCTTGAGGAGACATCTATATTAAATGCTAAGCTCGTTGATACCTCTATGGATCCAAAAGTCAAGCTTTTGTTAAATCAGGGGAGCTATTTTAAGATCCAGAAAGGTATAAAAGATTAGTTGGGAAGCTGAACTATCTCACAGTTACTCAACCATACATCTCGTTTGCAGTCAGTGTAGTAAGTCAGTTCTTGAGTTTTCCTTGTGAAGATCACTGGAATTAAGGGTGTTAACGGGCCGAGCCGAGCCACGCTTCGATCTTAACGGGCCAAGCCTGTATTTAAACGTGTCTGACTGGCCTTGGCCTGTTACCTGTTACGAATATAATATTGGTCTGTGGCCTGGTTTATTTACAAAAAATAAAAACCTGTGTGAAGCCTGTCTTAGCCTGTTAGCATGTTAAAGAATAAAAATAAGAGAACAGAATTCCACAAAAAATCAATTTCCAGATAGAAACCTTAGCTTCCAATTTGCAGCAATAATTTACAATGTCTACAATAAATAAATAAAATTAAAGTGAGAGAAGGTAGATAACATGTTATATTATCTTAGCCCATTATAAAAAAAGTGCCAACAAAAATAAAAAATAAAAAAATAAAATAAAAAATAAATTGACACAAACGAGCAGTGCACAATGGAACGAATGAGTTTTTGTGGGTTTGTTTGTGTGAAGGAGGATGAAGGATAATATAGAACAGCACTAGTAATTCTATAAATATACATAAATTCAATATATATCCAAATAACATAATATAGAACAAAATCATTCAAAAAGTCTGTTAAACCAATAAAATGGGGTGAAATAAATTGATGAGAGAGAGTTATTACAAGTAGTATAAAAAGTATAAATAAATATTTATATACTAGGCTAGCCTGGGAGGCTCTAAGGCCGAGCTTCTGAATTAGAGTCTGAGGCCTTTTTATTAAACGAGCTTTTATACAAGTCCAAGCCTGGTTCCAACACGAGCTTTTATTAAACGAGCTCATGCCTTTACGAGCCGAGCCAAAGGCCCCTGGCTCGTTTACCACCCCTAACTGGAATGCAGTGATTCGTATTCTCAAGTACATCAAGACTGCTCCAGGTAAAGTTCTCCTCTATGAAAACAAAGGTCATACCAAAGTTGTGGGATACTCAGATACTGATTGGGCAGGTTCTCCCATTGATAAAAGATCCATCTCTGGGTATTGTGTATTCGTTGGAGGTAATTTGGTTTCCTGGAAAAGCAAGAAACAAAGTGTAGTTGCCAGATCAAGTGCTGAGGCAGAATATTACTCTATGGCCAGAGCCATCTATGAACTCATCTGGTTAAAACAATCACTGAAGGAACTCAAGTTTGGAGACATTGGCCCAGCATCTCTCATTTGCTATAATCAAGCTGCTTTGCATATTGCTTCCAATCCAATGTTTCATAAAAGGATCAAGCACATTGAGATAGACTGTTATTTTGTGAGGGAGAAAGTCCTTTTAGGAGATATATGTTAGAAATCGACAATTGCACAACACACTAATCGAAAACGAAAAGAGAACGGGAGAGAAAAAATTGACATGGTGATTTTCCCTGATTCACCCATTGTAGGCTACGTCGAGCTTATCTATGCTATATTCACCTCACCGTCATAAGTTACAAGTAACTCGATTTACAAGGGGATATAAATAGGATTTAGAAAACCTTAACAACAATTATTCATGGGCCCAAGCCCAAACTACTAAGTAAAAGAAAATTACAATTAGTCAGAGACCCACAACAATACTAGGCCTCTATGAAGGATGCGAACCCAACAATAAAGTCACTAATTTTGTTAATTCAAATGATTAATTAGTTGATGTATTTACTAAGTCTTTGAGTAGACCTAGGATAGATTACATATGTAACAAGCTTGGTGCATATGATCTATCTGCTCCAACTTGAGGGGGAATGTTGTAAATAGTAGTTTAGAAGTTCCACATCATGTAGGTCTCTTTGCAATTTCTCTTCATTCAGTTATATAATAAAATCTCCGTTGTGTAGTTGAAACGCACGGATTACTC
>NW_026897480.1:0-33680 GCF_033153095.1 Gastrolobium bilobum | reverse complement strand
GCCGCAATCATGGAACGAATTACAGAACTGGAGACCCGCAATAACTTGCAACGGCAGCAAGATTTCAGGGCTATACGGGAGGAGAATAACAGGGGGATGCAAAACCTGGAGCTGCACTTAACGCGGCTGGCTAGACCAGGAACAGCCGACGTGGAAGGCCAACCTGCCAATGGCCGAGAAGGAGCTCAGAACGTAATTCAGCCAAACCAGGTTCCTCATGCAGAAAATCATGAAAGACCCAACCCCGTGAATGCTGTGAACCAGAACCAGGGAAACCAGGCTGCTAATGACCAAAATGCTCAAAACCATCAGACGCAAGCTGACGGTCAGGAGGACCGAGTTAGAACTCATCATGCGCAGAATGCTCAAGATATCTGAGGTCGGGTAGAACCCGGCGGGTATAGGAGGAATACAGCAGGGGCAGTACAACAATAGCCCCTTTACTGGTGAAATACTAAACGCTGTCTTCCCGGAGGATTTTGATTCGGCATGTCTGCCAAAGTATGACAGGAGCCAGGATCCACAAGTGCATATAGATGCTTTCGACACGGATATGTACATTCGACGAATTGATGAACCTCTTATATCCCGAATATTTGCTATAACCCTAACTGGGGAAGCACAGGCATGGTTTTCAACCGTTCCTGCTAATTCCATCGGATCCTGCGAGGAATTCGGATAGAAGTTCCTCCTGAACTTTGCAACAAGTAAGAAGCATCTGAAGTCCGAGTTCGCTCTCAGAAAGATACGACAGCAACCCGGAGAAACCCTCCAGAAATACCTTAACCGGTTCAAGGACGCTGCATTGCAGGTCCCAGGGTTGCAAGAGAATGTCCATGTACAACTCATTGTGGCGAGTTTGGATGGTGCATCCAGGCTTGCCAAGTCGGTCTATAAGGACCCAGTGAGGACGCTGGAGGAATTCAGAACTCGTTCGAAGAAAGGATAAGCCCAAGAAGGAGGAGGCCAGCCCCAAAGGGAAAGAACAAATTGACAGTAAGAATAAAGATCTTCGCCCAAGAATCCCAGACATGAGGGATCGGGTTGGGAGATATGATAAATACACACCTCTTAATGCTTCGCGTTCTCAAATCTGGAGAGAAGTAGCCATGACGGAGATGAAGAAGGTGGACAGACCCCGGCCCATATTTGACACAGGAGGTTTGGATAAGTCCAAATATTGTGCTTTCCATGATGGACCGGGACATACAACTGACCAATGTTGGGATCTCCGAGATGCTGTGGAGAAATTTGTAAGAGATGGACGGTTTCGTCAATACGTGATGAAAACCCAAGGGTCCAAAATCAACAAAAGAAAGGCGGGAAATAGAAAGAGAAGTAGAAGCCCGGTTCCTAAAAAGAAGAATAAGGATGAACGAGATCGCAAAGGTGATCCCAACTTTGACGAGTTCCCAGAAGCGGAATTTGATTGCAATGTAATCAGTGGAGCCCTTGGAGGAGGTGGAGACACCATAAGTGCAAGACGAAAGTACTTGAAGGAGGTCCTTTCAATTCGGGATCGCCCCATATTCAAGGAGGATTCAAGCAAGCCAGATCCCCCTTTGCTTTATTTCACAAAGGAGGACATGCATGGCGTGTTACCCGGGCATGTTAACAGACTTGTTATAGCAGGTACTCTGGTAAACTGCCGGGTTAAGAAAATTTTTGTTGATGTAGGGAGTAGTGCCGACATCATCCTATGGGACGCTTTCAAAAAGATGAACCTTGATGAGGAGAACCTCAAACCTTGCAAAACTACTTTGATAGCCTTTAATGAGAAACATACGCCCCCTAAAGGCTATGTAGATCTCAGGTTGACCTTGGGAACCAAAGAAGCGTTCAAATCAGAACGGGTAAGGTTCATAGTGGCCGATTTCCCATCAGAATATAATATAATTCTTGGCAGGCCAACTATACACTAGTGGGACATGCTGGTTTCCACGAAACAGCAAAAGATAAAGATGCTAAGCAGTAAAGGCGAAATAATTACTGTTTGTGGAGATCAAAAAGTGTCTAGGGGATGCTACTTCGACACTGTCAAGGAAAATGAGGATGGGCATACAGGTCCATCTTGAGTTCATGCAAGGGACAAGCAAGGAAAGAACATAATCCAGCACCATCCCAACAAGCCCGTCAGTGTAGTGGAACTCGATATGAGAGAAGAAGTAGTGTCGAGGCTAGAACCAGACGGCGAGCTAGAAAACCTAGCACTCAGGCAAGACCCTGACCAGTTTACCCGGATTGGTAAGGCCATAGACCCCCAAAGTAAGCAAATATTGGCCGACTTTCTTCAAAGCAACACATATGTATTTGCATGGAAGTCGTCAAAGATCCCTGGCATCGACCCTGCCTTTTGCTGTCACAAATTGGCAGCTTATCCAGGATCCACGCCAGTTTTCCAGAAGAAAAGGAAACTGGGACCAGAAAGAAAGCAAGTTCTACAAGAGCACGTCAAAGAGCTCTTGGATGCCGGGTTTATTTGTGAGATACAGTATACAACGTGGCTTGCCAATATGGTGATGGTGAAAAAGCTAAATGGGAAATGGAGAATCTGTACTGATTACACAGACTTAAACAAGGCCTGCCTAAAGGATGCTTATCCTATGCCTAACATAAACCAGCTAGTAGATAACTCGACTGGATTTCGT
Organism: Gastrolobium bilobum; assembly: GCF_033153095.1. Lineage (NCBI taxonomy): Eukaryota > Viridiplantae > Streptophyta > Magnoliopsida > Fabales > Fabaceae > Gastrolobium > Gastrolobium bilobum. Next base: position 31,032 of record NW_026897480.1, on the reverse strand, counting down.
CTGTTGTCCTTTATGGATGCTTATTCGGGATACAACCAGATCCCAATGTACCCGGCGGATCAAGAAAAAACGGCCTTCAATGCTGAAAAGGCCAACTATTGCTACAATGTGATGCCATTTGGACTCAAAAATTCAGGGGCAACCTATCAGCGGATGATGAATAAAGTCTTCGAAGATCAGCTGGACAAAGACATAGAAGTATACATTGACGATATGATCGTAAAGTCATTTGATATGATGAATCATGTCCAGGATCTCGAACAAACATTTTAAAAGCTCAGGAAGTACCACATCCGCCTCAACCCGGTAAAGTGCGTGTTTGGGGTTGCAAGAGGGAAATTTTTGGGATTCATGCTAACCCATAGAGGAATAGAAGCGAACCCTGACAAATACAAGGCAGTACTTGATATGAAAGCACCCCAAAGAAAAAAGGAAGTCCAACAGCTAACCGGTCGATTAGCTGCGTTAACCAGGTTTCTTCCGAAGTCTGCTGAAAATGCCCTCCCGTTATTTAAACTTTTAAAGAAGGAAGCAACTGACGGATGGAACCCGGCGTGTGAAGCCGCGTTTGAGAAAGTCAAGAAATGTTTAGTAACTCCACCAATCCTCTCGAAGCCAAACCCAGGAGATATTCTGATCCTGTATATGGAAGTAGGGGAAGAAGCGATAAGTGCTGTACTGATCAAGGAAACTAACGACGGCCAAGAGCCGATTTACTTTGTCAGTAGAGCTTTACAAGGCGCAGAAGTCAGATATCAAAAGCTAGAGAAAATGGATTTTGCTTTGCTGGTCACGGCCAGAAGATTGTGGCCATACTTTCAGGGTCATCAAATAGTCGTCAGGACTAATCAGCCTATCCGGCAGGTGTTGCACAAGCTAGACCTGGCGGGAAGAATGACTAACTAGGCAATTGAGCTCAGCGAATACGACATAGCTTATGAAAGACGGAAAGCAATCAAGTCACAAGCTCTGGCCGACTTCATAATGGAATTAACGTCGATAAATTCGGAAAATGAGGAATCCGGCAGTGCATGGAAGGTCTACGTAGATGGATCCTCCAACAATAAAAGAAGTGCGGCTGGGATCATATTAGAAACCCCAAAAGGAGTAACAATTGAACATTCTCTAAACTTGGGATTCCCAACCTCAAATAATCAAGCTGAATATGAAGCTCTGATAGCCGGATTGATGCATGCTAAAGAGCACGCAGCTAGGAAAGTGCAGGTCTTCAGTGACTCACAATTGGTAACTTCGCAGATAGAAGGAAAGTACCAAGCTAAAGGTCTTTTGCTAATGAAGTACCTGAGTCGGGTTCGACAAATCATGGCCGACTTCGATGAAGTGTGGGTTACTCACATCCCACGAGGGGAGAATAGCCGAGCTGACATCTTGTCAAAGTTAGCCAACACCAAGAATTTGGGTAACCACAGAACTGTGGTTCAGCAAAGCATAGCAAGCCCGAGTTGCGTGATGGTGATAACCTTGGCAAATGACTGGAGGAAACCTCTAGTAGATTACCTGGAGAAAGAAATATTGCCAGAAGACCACCTGGAAGCCAGGAAGCTAGTCCGAGATGCGACACAATATGCAGTCGTGAATGACCAACTATTTAGAAAAGGTTTGCACAACCCCATACTAAAATGCTTGAACTCGGACGGAGTAGAGTATGTGCTCGCCGAGATCCATGAAGGAATAAACGGCCATCACATGGGAGGCAAAGCCTTGGCCAGAAAGGCACTAAGAGCTGGTTATTACTGGCCGACAATGGGGGCAGACTCCAAAGAACACGTCAAGAAATGTGATAGCTGCCAGAAGCATGCCAAGCTGATTCTTTCACCACCTGAAGAGTTGAAATGCATCTCGGCTCCATGGCCCTTCTTCAAATGGGGAATGGACCTACTAGGACCTTTCAAAGCTGCTGAAGGGCAACTTAAGTGGCTGATCGTGGCTGTGGATTATTTCACAAAGTGGATAGAAGCAGAACCAGTCACCACGATCACCTCGGCTCGAGTACAAAGATTCTTTGAGCGAAACATTGTTTCGAGACTCGGAATCCCAGCTGAGCTGGTTACTAACAATGGAACACAGTTTGCTGATAAGAGATTTCAGTAGCTAATGACAGTCCTACACGTCATGCATCACTTCGCATATGTGGAACACCCACAATCGAATGGACAAGTAGAAGCAGCCAACAAAGTGATTGTGGAAGGTCTCAAAAAATGAATGTTTGATGCAGAAGAAAGCTGGGTTCAACAACTATACTTTGTGCTGTGGGGTTACAGAACAAGCACCCAAACTGCAACTGGGGAAACCCTTTACAGATTGACGTATGGATGTGAAGCCATGATTCTGGTAGAGATTGGAGAACCCTCCTGGAGAAGACTGAATAGTCTTGAACAAGGCGAACAACAAAACAGTAGAATGCTTACTGAGGAGTTAGACTTTGTGGATGAAGCTAGGGTTACAGCTCACTGTCGGAATATGATGACTAAACAACAAACAACAGCAAAGTATAACAAGAAAGTCAGACCAAGAAATTTTGAGAAGAATGACTTGGTACTCGGGAGAACAGATATTGGCAACAAGAATGCCAGAGATGGAAAGCTTGCTGCGAATTGGGAAGGCCCATATCGGGTTAAAGAAAAACTCGGCAAGGGAAACGACAGAAGGAAAAGGAATTAAGAGAACCTGGAATGCGGATAAGTTTAAGATATACTATATAGACCTGTCAAAAAGGGCCACAGTCCTAGGGCCAACCCATTTAGCCCTGTCAAAGCCCTATTAATTTTTTAGCCCTATGCATGGTAGGGCCAACTAAGCCCTAACCCCAAAGGCCCTTTCATTTATTGGGTTAGGTGAGGGCTAGCCCGTGGATCAAAAACATCCAACTCATTTTACATCTCTCTCTCCTTTCATAACACAGACTCATTTTCCGTCAAAATATATGATTTTCTCAGGAAAATCCTCATTCCCCTTTGCAGTATTCACAAATTATTTACTCATACTTTTCACTTTGGCTCATTCATGTTTAAGAATTCGCGACCTAACGAGCTTTACTATTTCAATTCTATTCTGGAGATCGATCAAAACGTAACTCAAAACCCTAGTTTGACCCATTTCTCCCAAATTCAACAAACCCTCTTCACTTATGGGTACTGCCAAGAAAAAACCAGGCATTGAAGGTGTCAGCGACGAGTTGAACACTATCGCTTCTCAGAACCTGGACTTCGCACCCTAGTGGAAATGGGTGCGAGAAGCATTCACTGAGTTTTAGCACCTCGACCATTACTTATTCAAGGTTAGATGACTCTTCTCCATGTTTTTGTTTAGTGAGTGTGCTTTGTGCTTTAGTAAATAATCAGTGAGTTAGAAACTGATTTTTTTTTTTACTTTGTTGGTAATCTCTTATTTCATCAAGCATCCGAGGAATTGAGCGATTTCTCGCCCTTTCTTCATTTATTGTTGTTTAGTGAGCCATTTTTAATTAAATTTGAATTTGACAACATATATTTGTTATTTCTCGCTTTAATTGAAAGCCTGACAACATATATTTGTTGATTTTGATTTTTGACACGATCTTGAAAGTTAAGTTGTGGGTTTGGTTAATTAAAATCAAAATCACATGGATTGATCAACTGTTTTTTATTGATTTGGGTTGTCTCAGTTTCTTAAGAACCAGATAATCTTGTGTTATTTGTATAAAATTGGTTGTCACCTACAAAAATGAGACCACATTCTTAGGACATGAGACCACAAGTGTTGCTATGGCATTCTGGTCTGGATACAGAGACCCAAGTATGGCAGAGGTGAGTGTTGGCTCTGGAGCATTGTGTAGAGTGGCAAAAGGGTGCTTGGTACGTTGAGGATGAGTAGTGTTGGTCACAGTTAACCCACAAGTGTTTTCTGTTTAGGTCCACTAGGACAGGGACTTGCATTAGAGGGGTTCTCTTGTGGATGTTGGCCCAATGGAGTCCACTAAAATGGGTTTCTGACAACCCATAATTTATTTAGATCCATATTGGTTTTCAATTCTCTTTCTATTCTTGTTGATTTATGTTGCTATGATTTATATAATTACTACCTATAATTTATATTTTTTTTTCAATTACCTAAGGTTGTTCTCGATGCTGCTACAGCAGAGCGTGTACGCATGAGTTGAATTGAGTCATCATCGACTGCTCCAAATGGCTGGCGTAATTTTGAATCTAATCACAGAACCCAAGATGCCTGAATGCCTTAAACATTGATGGGTATGTTGTGGATTTTGAAGTTGTTCTGTGGTTTGGTGATTGAAGCTTGTGAGTTTGTTTCTGGGCCTATGTTGTTGATGAGTGAAAAGTTAGTAGATAAAAGCTTCGCTTTGATTGTTCATATGCTATTGGGATTTGGGAGGGGATTTTTAGCTGGATTTATCAATTAAAAATCAAAATAATTATATTATATGCTGTAACATAGCAACATAAATTTATATATTTCTTGGATTTTGACAGGTTTATCACTTCTCAATGTGTAGGAATTATTGGTGCCAGAAGACATCATTTGATGCATAACTGTTACCAGTTCCTCGGTTTCTCGGTTGTCTTAGAACGATCTTGATCCATAATTAGGTTTCTGATAGTGTTTTAATAACTAGTACAGTCACTTCATCATGAGAAAAAGGATGAATTGACTCTGAAAAATGTTTAGTTAATTTTTGTTGTTAATAATTTTAGTGTTCTTAGCTACTCTTTCATTGTTATTAGGCGAAAAGAACATTAGGCCAATTCACTCTGTTAAAGTGCAAACACTCTGTTATTAGGCATGTCATTAACACATATTATTGGGTTTCATGGACATTACATATGAATGACCCTTAGCTTCAATAATGTTTGGGAGTTTTTACTCTTCACCTTTTATTCTGATAGGTGACAATTTCTTAACCGTGTTATTTATAAAATTCAACCAGTTTAATAAAAATTAAGTATGAGCTTTTTTGTTCAACAAAAAAAAAATACACATTAAATTTTTGAAGACCCACGGGCTGGCCCTAACCCATAGGGCTTTTGACCCATGTGGCCCTATATCATTGTGGGCTTTTTGGCCCTAACCCACATGGGCTAGGGTTAAATGGGTCGGGCCGGGCCATTTTGACAGCTCTAATACTATAGCTAAATCCGGGATCCACCTTCATTCACTCGCAGTGCTATTTTAATTACATTTTCCTCTATTAGGGATTTAATTAAAGCCGAATATGCCGGCAAATTCATGTAGCTTGCAATTTGATATCAATAGATGAGGAATTTTTCTTTTCTAAGATCTATCCTTGTCTACTTTTGATGCATCAATACAAATCCGAGGTACAAATACAATTTGTCGTAATGACTCTGATCAAGTCAAACTGTCCCTATTTTGGTCATGATACCAAAAAAGGACAGATGGCATAATTGTTTTTACCTTAGATAAATTGAGTTATGAAATTCAAATTCAATTAAAAGGCCAAGTCAAATAGACAAGGTCCATTATGTATACAAGCTTACCAGAACGAGTAAGTTAAACAAACATGCATCATCGAATTGACATAAAACGGAATCCGTCTAATGCACTGACTTCAGCCAGGTCATGAAGTAAAACCTCGTATGATGCACGGGTATATAAAACTAAATTGGGATGCAGAGTTCACCCAATGAATATTGTCAAATAATGAAAACTCGGTATATCACTCGTCAAGTGCGAGGGTAAAATATATCTATATAAATCGGATTTGAATCTAAGCAACTTAGGAGCTCCTAAGGCCTAGGGCTAATCTGGGCATGGAAAGGAACGTTATCCGGGTCACGCATATGCCACAAATGGTTAAGTCATACACTTCGACAAAATATAAAGGAGTTGGCTAATCAAAAAAGCAAAGGTAATGCTGCACCGACATGCCCAGTTCCGAAAACTCGACAACCTAGATAAATGCATCTATGGTGAATTAGGAATTAAGAAAGGCAAAGAATAAATCATAAAGCAAGATATTCACGAAGTAATAAATGTATGGAAAGCAAAATTAAAACCGAAGTAAAATCGGCAATATTCAAGCGGAATCAAAAAGGGGCCCAAAGGACCCCAGCAAGTTACATAATTCAACCAGCATTCCGGCCCTTCATGATATCTCTATGGTAGGAGGATCCTCTGAAGCTGGGGCCTCCTTGCCGGATTGATAAAACACCTCGACCTCCTTCTCCGGCTTGTCAACTGCCTCCTCGCCATCTTCGAAGCCAACACCCTTCTCGGTTTGGACGTTTGACACATGGGAAGGAGAATCGGTAGCAGGAGTGATGATTTGGCCATTGCTAACATAGGCGCGAGCATTCAAACCGACCAGATTTAAGGGGACTTTCGGATTGAGTATTTGGAGTTGATTCAAGGCATTATAGAAAGACCCAGTGACTGATTTCTCCAGTTCACTTTGGCAAAGCTAAGCGGTACGCTCAGCTTCCTTCACCTTGTCTTCCAATCTTTCATAACTTCTCTGAAAGCCATGCATTTTTTCAATCTCTGCCGCCTTTTCATCTAGGCACTTTCCATGGTCGGCGGTAATCTGGGTCAGCTTGGTGGTAGTATCGTCATGATCCTTTTTTCAGAGCAGACAAATCCTCCTTCACCTTCAGCAGCTCCGCCTATGTCTTGGCTTTCTCTTCCCGAGATGCGGCAGCCTCACTTAACGTACGCAGGTATTTCTGCTTCAGAATAAGCAAAGGCCTGGCCAACCCAGCCATCTTCAAACAGCACAACTCCAAATCTTCCACCTCCCTTACTTGGGCCGGGGTGAGAAGAGATTAGTTGTAGAAGACCTCGGGGGCACATACTGCATCCCGGAGAGTATTGTTGATTTTGCCCTGCTATACCATATGCTTAACAAATTCAGGCGCTGGAGGAGGAGGAGGGGCTTTCATAATTTGATGGGTGCCGGTTGAAGCACAGATGTCAGAAGTCTTGGATTTTTCTTTTACAGTAGCCGCGGTGGACGCATCAGCAGATGAAACCTTGGCTTTACTAGGACCACCTTGAGAGGAGTCGGGTGCCTTCCTCTTCTAGGCGGACCCGGTGGAACCGGTCTTGGCCTGGTTCAAAGCGGCCAACCAGCTGGGAGGATCATTTTGTTGGTTATCCATCAGAGGTACTACAAGCGAAACAACAAGAAGTTAGTATTAAAGCAACTCGGCCAATATGCAAATGCCACGTTGCAAGAAATAGTTTATACTCAATTCAGCGTCAAGCTCCTCTTTGGACTTGAATAAAAGGGATGCGACACTAGCATGCTTATGCGATAGCAGAAACGTGCCAATGGCGATGGCACTATCAATATCAGATGAGCCCAACTCGGTACCTTGAAAACGGTAACTACATGGGGGAAGTTGATAATGGTCAGAAGACCAATGCAAAGGGAATTTTCCCTCACCATCCTGGGCATGAGAAGTGTCAACAAACCAGACACTCTTGCCGGGATGGGCATAAACTTTAAAGAATTTATCTTTAAAATTTTTAAAGGAATCAGTATAAACCTAAAAAAGTTTACGGTGGGGGATACCTCGAAGGGTAGCCCACCCCTTTCGGTTCGCTGGTTCACGACCAGTCCGAGGAGTTAGTACTTGAAAAAAAAAAAAGAATACATAGACAGGAGCTGGAATAGAAAGGTATGAGCAGAAATGCTCAAAGGCTTTGGCAAAACCCCATCCATTAGGATGAAGCTGTGTGGGAGCTATTTGAAGGTGGTTCAGGAGATCAATTTGAAAATCCGTCAAAGGGAAACGGACGCCAAGTTGAGTCACAACATCTCGAAAAAAGAAAAAGGAACGCGGCTCTCTTGGTCTCCCACTGGAGCAGATGGGTTCGTCTTTTCTAGGGGGATTATATCAAAATTCACTAAGTCCCCCACTGAGAGGGCGGCAACGTCATCCAAAGCCATCTCTGGAAAAAAGGCTAGCAAATCAGTGAAGAAATTATGCAACTTCGCATTTATAAATGAATGTTGAAAAACAAATGCCAAAATGCAGAATCTTCAAGCAGAAGCAACAAAAAAGAGATAATGTGCGACATACCTCTTGAAGTAGTGAAACGGAAATGCCAAAATGCAGATGAAGCAAGGCTGATGTGCAACAATCAGTAAGCACACAGACAAAAACAACGAAATAAAGCTGATGCACAACGCTCAGAAATAAAACGAAACCATGTAAGAGGAAATGAGGACTTATATAGGCAAGACCAAGACCACTGAGTTGCAAATAGCAAAGGTCAGGGTTATTTAGGTCCTTTTCGCCCGCAAGTCATAACTGCCACATTGTGGGTGGAAACCGCAATCATCATGCGCGGAAACCACAGAACGGAGGAGGCTAAGGTGCAGGGGCAAAACTGCCACTTCACTCCATAAAGCAATGGTTAGACAACTGAAATGATGCTGCAATAAATGTGCACGAAATGCAACGACGTCATAAGAACAGCTGCAGCACGCTAAAGCACGCGGGCTAGAACACGTGGCACAAGGCAACGAGTATAATTCAAAAACCTACATATAAGACAAGGTGTATATGCACATACAGCTGATTACTGAGTTCGGAGCTGACGCTTGGGATAATAGTCAACTCACGATTATTCAAGCATAGTTTCTACCCGGTTACACAACGAAACCCTGGACAGGTTCGTCAACAACCCGTCCAACAAATTAAGAGGCACACATGCATAGCCCAGCAACCCGGATAAGATGACAACGATGGGGGCAATTCAAACAGTTAAATCACGCGTCATCTACCCAGTTACTTCATGAAAGCATTGACGGGTTCATGCACAACCCGTCCACCAAATAAACATGCAGATACATTCTGAGATGAGGAATACCGCTTGGGAGCAACCCGCAAGGGGGATTAAAACAACTTAAGCATATTCCTAACTCGGAGGAGCAATATGGTTGATGCCCAACCAGCAAAGCAACACGAGGGAAATGGCGCAATACATAACGTAGGCCAAGAACTAGAAATCAACATGAATGCCGACATTAGGAGGCAACCTGATAGAACGAGATCGTACCCGACCCGAACAGTGGGGTACGCAAAATATCTCACCGGGTTGATTCTCAACCCGTCGACACAAGGGGGCAAGGGACACCCCGCGAGAAAAACACTCTCTCGTAAGCAGAACATGCAAATCTACAATAACGCAAACCCATTCAGGGGCAAAAAACCTGGAGAAATGCACACATAAGTTCACCCCGACTACCCGGACACCCCGGTAGCCGAGCTGAGGGGCAAATGTTATGGATCCGTATAATGGGCCCATTAAGTAGGAGGCCCAACAAGGGGCAATCCAAGATATGGATTGATGCTAATAAAGGATAGATATCCATTAAGGATACTAATCCTAATACGACAGCATAGCTATCAGGCCTGGACCCTCACCAGAGGAACCAAAGGCCCATCCACACTACCTACAGGTAACCTCTATAAATACAAAGGTAAACCCTAAAGGTACGTACGCTCTCTCTCTCTTACTGTTATGTTGTCACTGTGCGCACACACACCCCCCATTGGCTAACGCCGTTATAGTATTTTGTGCTAAGTGATCTGCTTGACTCATTAAAGAGATAGATAAAGGAGGAGAGAGTGGACAAAAAAATATAAAGGTGTGGGTTTAACCTCTTTATGAGAGTGAAATGAAGCTGTGTCATTTAAAAGAATAAATAATGTTCCCTTTTTTTCTCATCTTTTTGATTTTAAATAAGGATAATAAATTAAAATTAATTTTCTTAAATGTTTCAGAAAAGGAAAATGAATTCAAGAATCATTTCAAATCTTACCTTTTATAATAAATTTTAAATATAGAATCGACTTTTAAATTAAATTAAATTAATGTTGAATTTTTTTTTGGTAGGATATTGTAACAATCAATTAATGTTACTACCAATCAATTTCAGTGTTAGATCGATTATGTTGATCCAACGATTATATTTGTTTCCATCTTTATATGGTTATGATTCCCCATATTTTTACCTTTGTATGATTATGATTTTCCATATTTAATGCTTTCATATTAAGTATGAGGAATTATAACAATTCAAAGATAGAAATAAATATAACCATTGGATTAACATAATTGATCTAATGATGAAATTGATTGGTAGTAACATTAATTGGTTATTACAATATCTTTCCTTTTTTTTTCGTAAATTAATGTTAGAATTTTAATGATGTCAAATACGTACAATACTAACTGTATTAATTTTACTCTTATATATTTAGTTGCTCAATATCACATCTTATCTTATGCTACATCTTATACAATTTTTTCTTGTCGACATTAAATTAGGCTCTCAAAGATCTAAAATATTATTATACTTGTTTTTATAAAAAATTAAAGTAGTAACGTAATGGAATGAATGTGGTAAGTTTGCTTAGCCTGGAAAATTTGGAAATGTAGGAATTCTTGGGTTTTTGAAGGTGATCGCCAGAATGCTTATTCACTTATCCGTTCAGCAATTGGTTTCAGAGATAGTGTCGCTCTTGCAGCTAACCCTGTTTTTTGGAGCGGGCAATCAACCAAGGAATCGAATAGAGAGATTGGTTGCTTGGTGTTGTCCTCCTGTGGATTGGGTTAAGCTTAATGTTGATGGTGCATGTGATGCTAATGGTACTAGGACTGGGTGTGGAGGAGTTTTTCGCGATGCCTCAGGAACTTGGATCGTCGGATTCTGTAAAAATTTAGGCTCAGGTACAGTTTTGCATGCTGAGTTATGGGCTTGCTTGGTTGGTTTGGAGCTAGCTTGGGATAGAGGTTTTAGGCAAGTTTGGCTCGAAGGAGATTCTCTTTCAGCTCAACAGCTCATTACAAATGGGTGCCACCATGATTACCCTGCGGCTAATTTGGTGAATCGTATTCGAAATTTGATGCAGCGAGATTGGCAGATTTATATGTCTCACATTCACCGTGAAGGAAATAGAGTAGCGGACTTTCTAGCCTCTTACTCTTATGGTTTCTCTTGGGTAATCCAGGAATTTGATTGTCCACCGTCAGGTTGTATTGATAGTCTGTATGGTGACACTATAGGTGTTCACTGGTCTAGGCTTTGTGCCTAGTTTCTTTTTGTTGTGTTTTTGTTTTAATTTCCTATTATTTCCAAAAAAAAGAAAATAATTTAGTGATAAAAAATATTTAAAAATATAATATACTAACACTTTCAATCTTTACAAGACTTATTAATAATAAAAATAATTTAAAAAAAATAATGTAGTAACACTTTCAATCTTTACAATACTTATCAATAATAAAATTATTTATAAGATGAATGTAATAACACCTCCAAAGCATGGACACGTTCTTTTTTAAAAAAAATTCGTGTCGGACACGTGTCCGACACGGACACGCGTACGACATGCGGTCAACATTTGGGGACACGCGGTCTACTCTCCGACACGTTTTGACATGTTTTTTCGACACGTAGTCAACTTTTTCCAACACGCGGTCAACGCTGGGACACGTTTTTTTTTTTTAATCTTAATTTTATTTTGTTAACTAAATATAAAAGAAATAATTTGTAAATTAATTTTTTTCTCTTATGAAATTTGACATGAAAAATTAACAAAGTACGAAAAACTATTTATATTTATATTTATGTTATAAAATTTAAATATTTGATTGGTTATATGATTTGTTATGGATTCTTATATGTATTAAATATAAATTATATTATATATATTAAAATTTTTATTTAATATCAAAACGTGTCCCAACGTGTCAAAATATGACATTTTTTAGAATTAATGTGTCGGTCGTGTCTCGTGTTCGTGTCCGTGCATCATAGGATAACACTATAATCTTTAAACAGTCCATTACATATTTTACTCTTATTTATATTCAAATTAAAAAAAGAGTAAATATCATTTTGGGTCTCCAACAAAAGATATGGTTTCTACTTTGTCCCTTACAAAAAAAATTAGTCTCGAGCTCCTAGAGAAATTCAAAGTTTTTGAGGGACTAATGTAGATTTTTTTTGAATTTGTGAGGGACCACGATTTCAACTAAATGGGTTCACTTTGAATTTCTCAAGGACCTCGAGATTAATTTTTTTTTTGTAAGGGACTAAAGTGGGAACCGTATTTTTTTTGTTAGAGAGCCAAAATGGTATTTACTCTTAAAAAAAAAATTAATAACATACTTTTTTGACATATTTATATTAATGAGATAGATGACTCTACCTATTTATTTTTCATGCATACCTTACCTACTATTTTTCAATACTGATACATAGAATCTTAAAAGGAGAGATAAATATCAAGTTAGTTAAGACTCTGATCTAATAAAATTGGAGAGTGGTAGATAAGATATGTATGAAAAATTAATAAGTAGAATAATTTATCTCTTTTTATCACATTTGTTTTATTTAGTATATTTTTTCCATGAATTTTACTATCTAGCTAGAAAGGGGGAAGATTTTTGGTACATTGAAAGTACCGAGTTTGGTGCTTTATTTATTAAAAAGGAAATTCTTTTATGATTTAAAGGGAAATATAAAAAAGATATGGATAAAAAAAAAAAAAAAACACCGACAGCTGCACCAAAGTTTTTCTCCCGTGAAGGAACAAGTGATTTAGTGAGTAATCATTAATTGTCTTTATATCGTATCCTCATTCTTTGTGTCCCCATCATTCCATGGGGTTGGAATGTGACACACTCCGCAACTGATCTTACACGTCACACAATTCAATCGCTTTTATTATTACTTACCTATCCACAAAAAGTTCCGAGCTTTTCATTCTCCACACACAAGAAGCTGTACCATACAACCATTACCGGTCCAAGTGCAGAAACGCCATTTTTGCATTTTCACTCCCTATATATATATGACCTTAATAGGAGGCAAAACAAGCCAACAGAAACAGCCCCTGAAGCTTTAACTAGCCAAAGCTACGTACATAATCCATAAATAGATAACACTTCTCTTCATCATGGGTTCAATTGGTTTTGAAAGGTTTGAGGATTATTCCTCTTACGTACATATTTTTTATATTCTTATTTAGCTTACAATTTTTAAGTATAGCTACCATACATTAATATTGAATATTGGTGGGTTAGTATTTCTATTTCTTCTTGTATTTGTCTTATGTAGCTCAGGGACAGAGGTTGTCACCGTTGATGTAATTGAAGCCAAGGGTCTGATTCAGACCAGCCATGTTTATCTGGATGTCAGGTAAGAAATGATTTTTTCTTTTTGGTTGAAAATTTAGGAACTTAATTTATCTGAATTTTCTGGGGTTTATCTTTAATAATTTTTATCTTTTTGGTAAGATCCTAAATCTTTTGCTAATTACTAGGACGGTGGAAGAGTTCCGGAAAGGGCACGTGGATGCAGAGAAGATCATTAACATTCCTTACATGTTCAATACACCAGAAGGTAACGAAATTTCAATATCTGGTAATAACATAAATTCACTTTTGGAGATATGAATCTTTTTTTGTTTAGCATGCTAGGTGTACAAAATCTATTGTTAGAGTGTAAAAATCTTTGATTTTGGAGAACAGGTAGGGTGAAGAACCCGGATTTTCTGAAGGAGGTTTCATCTACTTGCAAGAAAGAAGATCACCTCATTGTGGTAATTTTCTTTTATAATGGTGTTTAGAAAATATAATATAAAAATTATTGATAGGTTCTCACTTAATAACTTGAATTGTAGGATGAAATGATTATTTATATGGTATCAAAGCTTTTTGACCACTGCTCACATTAGAACCAAAAAAATAAGCCCGTATAACATTAATCTTTTACAGCAAGGAGTGTGTTAGAAATATATAATATGGGTGAAATGATTGATTATCACTAATTAATAAAATTTTTATGAAATATGTATTTTATAGGGTTGCCAAAGTGGAGTTAGGTCTCTTTATGCAACTGCTGATCTTCTGGCTGGAGTAAGTTAATTCCTGTCAACTTCAGTATATATATTCTTCAAATTCTAGCAGACTCATTTATTTCAATTCAATCTCAAATATATAGCAGTGGCTATGAATAAATTGAATAATACTCTATCCATAAAATTCATGTAAAGTAGTTACATGCTATTTTTTTCTTTCTTTCTTGTTTCAAGTTGCTGTGTGACAATGATGAGAAGACCAACTTTTATTGATTTAATATGAATTGGCAGGGTTTTAAAGATGTGAGCAACATGGGAGGAGGTTATCTGGATTGGGTTAAAAACGAATTTCCAGTGAAAGCACTTGTAACAAAAAAGGAGCTCTGATTAGTTATAGAATCATTCCTCTCTGTATTTCTGAATGTTTTCCATGGATATTACCATATCCTTTCGTATTTAGCATTTTCAGTATTTATCATTGAGTTCTACTTTTTATATGCTGAATGATGAAGATGTCTATTTGAAGTAATGCACAAGAAGTATCTTGGGAAAAGTCATTCAATGCAAGACTCGTAATTTATTTTTTATTTTTTTGGATACAACTCTTAATTTATCTTACATAAGAAGACAAATGAGCCACCGAGCTCAATTAACTTGGATTAAATATTCATGATGTTGAAGAAAACAAATCAGAATGGAGTTTGTGTGACATGAAATTTTTATTGCGTTGTAATTTTTTTATGGCATGTCTCATGTATAATATATTGTTATAAGAAGTTATTTTAAATTTTTGTTACTATTTTATTATAAATAATTTAAAATTTAAGTCTTCATTAGTTTTCTGTTTAAAAAGAATTCATTGTTTTTTTAGAAGCATGCCCTTTTTCTTAGAAGCATGCCTTTTTTCTGTTTTTTGGTTTTATTTTGAAAAGAATTTGTAATGGTGGGTAACCGTCTCAATCATTAAATTTGTTAATTGGTTAAAATAGATATTTTTACCTTAGAACAATTGAATTAGGTGCTCTTAAAAATTGTAATGAATCAATGATACTATGTGTGATGTACGCATTGCAAAGTAAACAAATCAGAACAATTCAGATCACCAATAATAACAATTTTTTCAAAGAAGAAAAACTAGTGGACGAGGAGGAAAGTAATAATGACCCAAATAAAGTCTAAAGGAGGTGTATTGGATTCAGATTTTAAATGATTTTAATGGATTATTTTTGGACAAAAAAATCCGTTAGTATTCGATTAGAATTTTAATGGATTGAAAAAAAGTCATGTGGTATTCGATTAAGATTTTAAAGGATTATTTTAGAATCCATCCAAATCTTGTTGGTATTCAATCAGGATTTTAAACAATGGAATCACAATCTCGCGGTATTCAAAAATCCGACGATTTTAATGAATTTTCTATTTGTGTGAATTTCGTGAGACTTTTTAGTGAAAAATATAAATAGGATGTCTCTCTCACAATCTCACACTAACCCCTAGGATTTCTTGAGATTCTTCTATTGCAGTGTTTTCTTCTTCCTTTGGCATGTTGAATGCTTGAAATTGAGTTTCGCCATGGGAACTTCATCAAAACTAAAAAAAA
The DNA here is from genome assembly GCF_033153095.1 of Gastrolobium bilobum. NCBI lineage: Eukaryota > Viridiplantae > Streptophyta > Magnoliopsida > Fabales > Fabaceae > Gastrolobium > Gastrolobium bilobum. The sequence continues at coordinate 15,573 of NW_026897480.1, read as the reverse complement.
AAGAGCATATTTTTGAGCGATTTTTATCACAAAATAACTCAGAAACAACAAATCATCGAGATTTTAATATAATATATCTCAAAACTAACATATTTTTGAGCTATTTTGAGAAATTTTGGAAGTTTAAAAAATGATTTTTTAAGCTATGGGTAGCAGTTTTCTTGGCACAAAAACGTGTGATTTTTGTATTAAAAACAGCATAAAACAGTGAAAAAATAACAAGGGAACTAAAATCCTCAAACAAATATTCGTTTTACATCAATGAAACAATATCAATTTAAAGAAAGATTGAAACTTTCATAATATGAACCCTATATTTCGTAACAATACATTCATGAACGAAATTCCTTCCCTATAGGAAATGATTTCAAACAATTTTTGTGTCAATAGATAACTAAAAGCTTGTTTCTCAAAAGCCCCAAAGAAAATGTATATATTGAAAAAAAATTGAATTTTTTTCTAAACTTTCATGTAATTAAACCCAAAATTTCAGATTCAAATTTTTTTTTTAGAATATTCAATGAAAATATGCATATGATATATGGTTAGAAAACTCTCATCATGTAAAACAAAACCCCCAAGGTTTTCAATATCAATTGCAAAAAATTTCAAACGAAATTTTATCATGAACTTTAGGTTCTATATGCAAATTTAGAATGATTTTTATAATTAAAAAAAAATAGGTCTTATAATCATATATGCATAGCTTTGATACCAAATGAAGAAGATAATTTTCAACCTATAAGATATGTGAAAAGCTGTTGTTTAGTAATTTAGAATGTTTGTTAAAAATTATATTATATTTTACTTATTGAGAAAATTATATTAAGTTTTACTTTTTTTTAAAATTTCATTGCATTTCTTTGTTATTTTTTTTATGGAAAAGATTATAATTACAACCTATTTTTTGTTTACAACCTTTTACAACCATATCTTAACTGTTCATTTCCGTCAATCAATGGTTATTATTTTCGCAAATTAAACTGATTAATTAATATTTAATTTGCAATGAATGATAACCATTGATTGACGGAAATTAACGGTTAAGATATGGTTGTAAAATGTTGTAAGCAAAAAATAGGCTTTTTGACCCTTTTGCCCCTCATTAATTAATTAATAACCAATTTGCCCCTCCCCCAGAACTATCCACCATCCTGCCCCTATTTAATCGATCAACTTGCACTTTTAATCGACTAAATTGTCAAAATACTGAAAACATGAATCACGAAATTTAATCGACTACAAATTCAATTTGATCGATTAAATTTCGTGCACTTTTAATCGACTAAAACAATTATTTAGTCGATTAAATTTCGCAGAAAACCCTATATCCAGCCCTCTCTCAGTCTCATTTGCAATATTTTCATTTTGTACCCCCCTCTATCTCTTGTTTGTCAGCTGTGATCCTTCCAATCACGATTACATTTCATCCCACCATCTCCAAAGCATAGTCATTGTGAAATCATTGCCATTTCCCTTATTTTCTCATTTGTTGCCCCCAAATCCGAACCCAAATCCCTAAAATCCGATTCCTACCCCCAAATTCGTGTGAAAGATGAGCTCAAGTCCAAACATGTATGTTACAATGATCTACTATGATGGAAAGCATTATGAAGGCCCCAATGGTGTACAATTTGAAGGAAAAACGAAAATGTTGAAAATTAAACGGGGCACTACGTACAATGAGCTGAAGAGGAGGATTCACCAAAAACTACAAGGCAGCCAATGCGTTCAACGAATGATCGCCAGGGTAGAGTCTACAGTTGGTAAGGATGCTATATTCTACATTGGTAATGATATATGTGACGATGAAGATGTGGAATGTGTCATAGATGCAATTGTGGACCGAAAATTTCAAAATTTTATTGAGATATATGTTGAAATAGATTGTGGTCAATCTTCATCTGCACCTATGCATGAAAGAAGTCAGGGTCAAGAAGACAGAGTGGTCGGTTTATCTGCACCTGCACCTATCTTAAGTCAGATAACACTGAGGGAAATAGACGAGGATGAGGATGAGCATGAGGAGGATATGGACAGTGATGACGACGGTGAACCCGAGAGTGTTATTCCGCTGGGTGACACCTCAGATACGGACATAGAGGGGAATTTTGACGCTGACACAAGTTCAGGAAACCTGAGTTCCCAGGTTATGCCACCACTCCGTGTTGACCCTGTTAGCAGTGGTAAGATAGTAAATTAAAGTTTTTAATTGAATATTTCATATTTGTGTTATCATTCGTACTGACGGAAATAGTTCAGCCCCTAAACATAATACAACATAAACTACAAATGTCAAATAGGAAGACCGAAGTCAATTACATAACAACATAAACTACAAACGTAAAATAAAAACATAAACCTTAAATCTAATCCTCCTCCTCCTCGGACGTCGTCTCCTCGTCATCCTCATCTGACACATCAGCCCCCTCCCCTGCAACATCCTCAACCTGTTATCCTCGTGCAAACTCTAGACGAGCAAGCCTATCTTCAACACCCTTGAACCTTCCCTGTATGTGTCTAAACCTTCTGGATGTGACTCTTCCTCCACTTTTTATGTTTTAGCGCCATTTTTCCTATTTTCTTCAGCGTGGCGTTTATGCCCTTCATGACATCACGCAATGAAAACCCACCCTCAGGCTCAGCTATATCCTGCAAGTCAGTCTCATCATCGTCGTCATCATCATCCTCCACCTCGGGCTCAACCATGTCTGCATGTGGAGCAACATCAGGAATGTAAGAACCCGCACCGTTAATTAAGGAAGTTAATTAATTAATTATGTGAAATTAGGAAATAATTCCATAATTGACCCTAATAATTATTATGAGGCTTAAATAAACATCGAAAGTGATTAATAATGCTGAAAGTCGCTTTTCTAACGAAAAATGCAGATATCGGTTCTGCTAGTCGGTATAAATGTGTACCGGTGAAGTATCCCGGAAAATTATAATAAGTGCATGAATATTTCTAGAATAATATATAGGACTTGTAAAACAAGTTTGAAGTCAAAATAATAAAAATTGATGTCGGAACTAATACTGTCAGTGTTAAAACGCGCACCGAAAAATTATTGCGAAAAATTAATATAAAAATATGAAAATCCTAGAAAAATGGCTAGGTTCAGAATATGAAGTTTGAGATTAAAATGATAAGCGTAGCTATTTTTGCTAATACTGTGTGTTTTAACTTAAGTGGGCCTATATAAGCTTATGGCACAATGCCCTAGGTCAGAAATACATTTGTGCTACGTGATTTTCTGAGTTCCCTTCAGCTGCCACATTCTCTTTTCCACTCTATAGCTTCTTCTTCACAAATTTCACCAAAGTGATCACCTTTGGTCATGGTTCCTTCACCAAATTAGTTGAGTATTGTGAGGACAAGCCTTGTGTGAGTAAAAGATCTTGATTTTCTGAGTTTAGGCTACTGTGTGAGGGGTTTTGTGGGCTGAGTTGGTGTTCCCATTGGTGTGAGCCTTTGTTCATGCCATTGGAGGCTTCAAGGAGCCATCTTTGAAGGTAAAGGTCCAACCTTGTGTTGTATTTTCGTACTCTTGCAAAGTCAGAATTTTTGAGCATTGTTGGAGAGCTCCAAGAGCCTTCTTTGTGGCTGAGTTTGGACCCCATTGGTACACCTTGAACTTCCCTTTTTTTCATGGAAATAGCTTGTTTATGTTATGAAATGAGTTAACTTTAATCATTCAAGCTTAGGGTTGTTAATCTAAGGCTAATAAGTGGTAATGAACATCTGTTTTGGGTCAAAACCGAACCTTGGGTCTTTGGGTGGCATTGTGGCTTCGGATTATGCAGAAAAAATCTATAGAAAACTGTTCTGCCCGCGTGGTAATCGATTACTTTTGGTTGGTAATCGATCACCATGTGCAGTAATCGATTACCTTGCTGGTGGTAATCGATTACCATATGCAGTAATCGATTACCACCTGTGAAAATGACCGGAAACCAGTTTTGTGCGTGGGACAGTTCCCATTTGGGCTTGATGGCCTAGGAAGTTGGTGTTACTGTTGGGAAACAGTGATACCTATAATTAAGGGACTTAGTGCTTGATAATTATGAACTAGAAAAGACGTAATCGAATAAGGAAATGTTGTCATAATGAAATGAACCTTTAAAGTATGGTTATTGATGATATTTCTCATATACACAGATTGTGATTGTGCTGTTTGTGGGTCTTGAGCTTGTGAGGACTATTGGCTTGGATAGTTAGCTTGCAAGGTAAGCTTTCGTGTTCTCGGTTTAGCCATGTTGTGGTTCCACCATGTCCCATGGGGGTATGGTTATATGCATGCTTTGTTACATGCTTTTGATGTTTTGGAAATGCCATTGAGCTGTTATATGCTAGTGCCTTGTTAATATGCATGTGGTGTTCCACCTATACGGTAAGCCTGAGTATGTGGTACATACAATATGGTGAGGCTGTGGGTGAGGTGCAAGCGGTGTTCCTTGTACTATATGTAGGTAATAGACGTATTCTGCATTTCTCTGGCCAGTAGAATAGTTAAACACACATGGCATGAATATCTGTTGCACTGCATTAAGTTTTGGAACTTATATTGAATTACTGCTTTTAGACCTTATATTGCACATGTAAGTGAGCTTGGGGTGGAAGATCCTTGAGGACCCCTTGTCTTACTGAGATTTCTGATTTAGAGATCTCACCCCACGTTTGGGGAATACTTATTTCAGGTTCAGGTAATGCGGGGGTTGAGACCTCTAGTGGCAGGAGGCCAGAGCTTAGTTGATAGATGATACATGTTTATGCTGCTTATGCTGATATGCTATTATGATTGGATGTTGGGTCCTGTTTACTGTCTTATGCTTTTAGCTTCAGTTTATGGATTATTATGTTGAGACTTGGTTGGTTATGCTGTTGATTTGGTGAGCATGGGGATTGTCCATGTCACATAGACTTAATTATTGTCTTGTTTTATTTTAGATTCGAGTTGTAATTATGTATCAAGAATATTGTCCGGATTACGGGTTGTAATTCCATGACTTAGATACTCACATTTATATCTTTATATTGAGGTATTTCAGTTAGATGTCTATTTGCATTTACATACAGGCGATGTATCTTATGAAATTGACTAAGTGATGCAAACCGGCAAGTGTACCGATCGTTCAAGTAATAAAGTGATAAGTAAGTTATCGTCTCCACAGGGATTGTGAGCGAATATCTTATAAACGTCCTCTCAAGATATAAAACTCAAGTGATTTGAAGAACAATAGAAATTAAAGGAAAAAACGTATTTTTTTGGATTTTAAAATAAGAGAATGATGCAAAATGATATAGATAAAAAATGAGAGATATTGCAGGTAAGTACACTCGCCCTATGATCCCCTCTTTTTACTACAGATTGATTCACAATGCTCAATTAAAATAAACAACCAAACAATTTATCATCCAAACAATTATTAGCTAAACCCCAATTCCTTGCAAATTTAACCCTTTAATCACAATTAGAACCCCAATTCCTTGCAATGTTTCAATTGAGATCAAGCATTACACAGATAAATTAAACGTTTGTAATCAAGAATGCGTCTATTCCTAGCACGCATGTTAATTATTATGCTACCCCCTTTCTGGACCAAAACCCCAATATTCCTATCTAGGGTTCTAACCCTCAGATTATCATTCAATACTAAACTGATCAGATTTAATATAAACGATAAGCAATACGCACAGAGTAGGCATAAATCAATTAAATTAAAGAGCGAAAAGTAAACCAATCCATAAATAAACAAAAGGTTCACATAGGGTTTGTGACCCTACCCACAATGAAGGAAACTAGCCAGACATGGTCATAGCTGAATTACAATGATTCATAAAAGAAGAATAATAGCTGAATTCAAAAGGAAAAGAAGATAATCTCCAAGATCAATCTCCGCAAAAAGCTCCAGAAGTCCTTCGCAAGCTCTCCGTCCGTCCCTTTTTGTCTTCTCCTCATTCTCTTTTAATTTTGCACGCACGCGTTCAAAACCGGTGTCTTCCTGCTCGAAAACCGGCGCTGATGGCGCCGTTTTTGCACTGAATTTGAATTAATCCGCGCTATCAGCGCCGGTTATACTTCTTCCGCGCTGATGGCGCGAAATTGTCACTGAAAATTCATTTATTCTGCGCTGATAGCGCCGCCCATCTGATCCAAATTTTCCTTCTGCGCAAATTCTCATTTTCCATGCTAAATTCCTATCCAAATATAAACTTAAGTGAGAAATAACATTGAAAATGAAAAACTAACAATTAATCCATAAAATGTATTGATAAGTATGCTCTTTTGACCTTAAAGCTTAGTATTTTAACTTGGAAAATCAAATATATTACAACCACATCAAATCATTCCCAGATTTAAATGTTGATGTCCCCAGCAACAAACTAGATTTCACATGGAGAAACAAGCAATCATCAATCCATCATACCATTACTCAGACAATCAAGAAATCACTATACTAAGCATGACTGATTCAATGCAAAGAAATCTTAACAATGCTCTCTGCCCTCATGAACATTAGAATCTAACTTGATCACCCCTCACCAAGATAAACATGTATCACTCAACACTTAGTGTTTAGGGGAATATAAATCACTCAGTCTATCACAACAATAGCACTACCATAAGCTTGACCATATTCTCAAAATTCCTAAAAATAAGGAATATCACATGCAACAATTGATCAAAAGGACTTCACAGGTTGTATCTTGGCCTGACTAGGGGTAAGGATATATGGATAGTGGCTAATTTATGATGAGATTGAAAAACTGATAAATTCACAACTCAAAGACATTTTCAACTCAACGGTGTTGCTCCACTAACATTCCCACAGAATTTCGGGAATCAATTCCTTTCACCCACATTTATTCTTAAGATCTTCATACATATCATCTTTCTTTCTTTTCCAGAATTTTCTCTTTTTCTGTTTTTTCTTTGTGGGTGACCCTTAATTACTTAACCTTAGTGGAGCTTACCTCAATTTCTTATTTATTTTTCAACATATCAATTTCAATCTCAATCAAGGTAGGCATAGACAAGGTTAAACAATCAATCAGGTATCATGAACAAATAGGCTCAGGCTTAAAGGGGCTAACAATGGAAAATTCATAAGGTAAGCTATTTGGCCATAGGCTAACAAGAATAAAATGCCTTTATCATTTCAATCAATGCATGCATAACAGAGAAATAGAGCAAGTTCTAGAGTGTTATTCTAGTGAGGCCTCTCAAGAAAAATTTAACTGTATAGGCTCAAACCTCACTAGCTATGGCTATCAGGCTAGACTTAATCACAAGAACATCAAACATCATTAATCTTTCAAAGCACATAATTCAATCAAACGAGCAATCATGAAAACTAATCATGCCCAAGTAATGTCATGCCAGATTTTTATAACAAATATGCTTCCTCAAATATAATCATGCAAGTTGCATAGGGAACACATTTAAACCTGGGCATGCTTTAGAATCATATTTTCCAAAATTTTCAAAAAAAATAAAAATATATGGGTTCGAAAATAAGAGCACACAAACAACTAAAAAAAAATAAAACTAAAACAATTGGTTAGAATATCTCCCCTGATAACGTTGTAATCCATTAGCATGCTTTGCCTTCCATTCCCAGATTTAGAACATTGCTGTCCCCAGCAACAAACTAATCATATGCATACTCAGACTTCTGCAAACAAGGAACAACTGAGACATAACATGAAAATATCAAAATATGTGAGAGTACAATACCAATCAAAATAGGGACCCTAACATAATCCTACTGGTCATCATCAAAACAGCAAAAACAACAAAAAGAAATAAAGAAAAAGAAAGCAGATAACATAAAATCTCCAGCAGCAAGGAGATATCAATCCTCCTCAGTGGATGGTGGTGAATCTGATGGTGTGGAAGGACGGAGACCGCTGATGTCAATGTGCATATTCTCACACATCCTCTCCAGCATCTGAGCAGTGTAGTGAATCTGATCATCTCGCCTTCGACCATGTCGAAGTAATCGCTGCTGCCTCCTCTCCACCCTCCTTAGTCTAATATCAAATGCCTCATAAGATGCCTGAATAGAGGGATCAACTGAGGAAGAGGATTGTCCAGCAAAAGATGGATCAGCCTGAGGAACAGGTGGGATGTGCTGATCCATGAGTAATGTGAACTCCTGAGGGTTGTGCTTACGGTAGTCAACCATATAAATCCTCTGGCGCTCGGCCTCAGTACACCAACGCAAATAATCATCATGAATCAGTGATGGCTCCACCTCTACATCCAACACATCAGTCTCAGCAAACTCCACCCCAGCAAGATTACACAAGTGCATAATCAATGAAGAGTGCCCCAAACTGGCACTCCCCCGCTTCAGCTTAATCATGTGTAGAATCCTGTCAGACAAGGCAAGAGAAATGGTGACACTATGCGGTCCGATCAGTGCAGCAAGAAGCGATGCCCTCTCAACATTAACATCACTCATATTCCTGGAGGGAAGAATGGTACTGTTGTTGAAATGGTGCCAAAAGCACGCTTCTCTAGATAAATCTTTCCTGTTAAGCTTCTTAGGATATCCAGGGTTTCCTTCCTTGGGGACCCACTTAGAATAAGGGTAGGTAATCAGACTCTTAACCATAGCAGCAACCCGGGGCATATCCTCATGATAATAGTTCTCTGGGGGATAGGTATCAACATATTGTAATAATTGATAAATTGATCTTCCACCTCAAAAGCTGTCTGCAGGAATCTTTCAATAGTAACATGAGTAAAAGATACTACCTTCCCCCTAACCCAGCTCTGCCGCGTTTGATCCACAGTTGCCAAATCAGCATTTGCTACAAATTCTCTCAGAATGGTGCTAGGACTAGCACAAGGAAAGGTGACGAAACGCTCCCACTTTCGCCTATGGATGGTAGCGTGGATAGGGGAGTCCTCGGGTAACTGATCAAGCCAGATAGCTCGCTCAGGAATAATCTTCCTACCCATCACTACATACTCGTAGTGTTCTTGAGCAGCCTCAGTGATGAATCGAGTAGCATCGAATTCAGTGATTCTGGCTTTCTTCGAGTCGGAGGATGATCCTTTTGTGGTCCGACCGGCAACCTTTTTACCCTGAAAACCACAAAAATATCCCAATATCCAAAATATAGCACTAGCCAAGTCAGACAAAAGCATAGAATTAGAAAAATATCACAATAGCATTGCAATATTTTACCATTCCCAGATTTAAAGCCAGACTATAGAATGTAATTCTCAAATATGTGCATGGAATTTAGTCATAATGCATCACAAAATTGCACCATGTATGAGATCTTTTTCTTGCATAAAACACCAAACCCACCATGGAAATTATATCATACTTGTAAACATCAACCCACAATAATATGGCATGCTTAACAATGCAAAAATATGGAATGGGCATTTTATCAAACATGTGGTGGGCAACTTTTGTGTGCAACAACCATTAGAACAACTATTGGGATGAAAAACATACCTTCCTTGAATCCATCTTGCAATAAACAATGAAGAATATGAGACACTCTTAAACCCCAAATACTCCAAATATAGAAGAACAAGAATGGTAGGGAATACACCAAATACTCCAAATACCCTAAGACACTCTTAACCTTTTTAACCATGCTGTGTGGGGCGCGGCTGTTTTAAAAAGATTTTTTTTTTAACTGCGCGATGAGCGCGGAAAAATTACATTTTGTATGCAATTACCGCGCTGATGGCGCCGGTACGCGAAGTGTCTTTCATCCGCGCTGGTGGCGCGGAATAATCATTTATCCTTGCACTTTCCGCGCTGATGGCGCGGTTAACCCGTAAAATTCCCACAAAAATTAATTAAAAATAAAGAACAGTAAAATGTGTTATCCTACATTGGGTTGCCTCCCAATAAGCACGTGTTTAACGTCCCGAGCCTGACAGTTACCTCTTTAAGTGCCACTGGAATTGAGATAGTGTACCACAGTGTCCTTTAGCACTGGCCCTCCATGATAGAGTTTCAGTCTGGAGCCATTGACCTTGAAAGGTCGATCTTCATCAAGTGGGGATATCTCAAATGTACCATACGGAAGAACTGTTTTCACCACATACGGACCAGACCATCTTGATTTTAACTTACCTGGAAATAGCCTCAGGCGAGAATTGTACAGCAACACTTGTTGACCAGGTTCAAACTCTTTGTGCTTGATTTTGCTATCATGCCACTGTTTGGTCTTTTCTTTGTAGATCCTTGCGCTTTCATACGCAGATCTTCTGAACTCATCAAGCTCATTCAACTGAAGCAATCTTTTCTCCTGAACTCTTGATGGTTCAAAATTTAAGAACTTTGTGGCCCATAAAGCTTTGTGCTCTAACTCCACAGGAAAATGACAAGCTTTGCCATACACCAACTGATAAGGTGACATGCCTATGGGAGTTTTGAATGCAGTTCTGTACGCCCACAGTGCATTATCAAGCTTCTTAGCGCAATCCTTCCGAGAATTTCCCATTATCTTCTCTAGGATTCTCTTTATCTCTCTGTTGGAAACTTCAACCTGCCCACTAGTTTGGGGATGGTATGGTGTGGTCACTCTGTGTTTCACTCCATATTTGGCGAGCAAACTCTCAAAATGTCTATTACAGAAATGTGTACCTCCATCACTAATAATAGCCCGAGGCACTCCAAACCTTGTGAAAATATTCTTCCTTAAGAAATTGACCACCCTTGAAGCATCATTGGTAGGTAAAGCAATAGCCTCAACCCACTTAGATACATAGTCAACAGCCACCAATATGTACAAGTTGGAATAAGACGGGGGAAATGGGCCCATAAAATCAATGCCCCACACGTCAAACAGCTCTACCTCTAATATACTATTCAGAGGCATCTCATCCTTGCGGGATATGTTACCCGCTCTCTGACACTTGTCACATTTTTCAACAAAATCTCTGGCATCCTTAATCAGTGTTGGCCAGTAGTAACCACTTTGCAAGACTTTCTGAGCAGTCCTATTGCCTCCAAAGTGACCGCCATAGTCAGAAGCATGGCAGTGCCACAAGATCTGACTCATCTCAAACTCAGGAACACATTTGCGAATGATACCATCAGCACATTGAAAATACAAGTACGGATCATCCCAGAAGTACCTCTTCACATCCCACAGAAACTTTTTTTGTTGTTGCCGAGTAAGATTAGGAGGCAACTCTCGCACAACTTTGTAATTAGCAATGTCTGCAAACCATGGAGGAACAAAGATAGCCATCACCTTCTCATCAGGAAAATAGTCATTGATTTCTTTGTCAGGACTCTCTTGCAACTCTTTCTCCTGGATTCTTGACAGATGATCCGCCACTTTGTTCTCTACCCCAATTTTGTCTCGGATCTCCATGTCAAACTCTTGAAATAATAACATCCACCTCAGCAGTCGTGGTTTAGCATCCTGTTTAGTCATCAAAAACTTGATAGCAGAGTGGTCAGTAAAAACAATGATTTTGGATCCTAACAAATAAGGCCTAAATTTATCCAAGGCATAAACTACTGCTAACATTTCTTTCTCAGTTGTGGCATAATTAACTTGAGCTTCACTCAAGACTTTGCTAGCATAATAAATGACATGTAATAATTTTTCCTTACGCTGACCGAGGACAGCACCAATTGCATAAGCACTGGCGTCACACATGAGCTCAAAATGAAGGCTCCAGTCAGGGGCTGCAAGCACAGGAGCTGTAGTAAGCTTCTCTTTCAACAAATTGAAAGCCTTCAGACATGCATCATCAAATATAAACTCTGAGTCCTTCACCAAGAGTTGGCTCAATGGTTTAGCAACCTTAGAGAAGTCCTTGATGAACCTCCTGTAAAAACCTGCATGTCCTAGGAAACTCCTAACAGCATTAACATTAACAGGAGGGGGAAGTTGCTCAATCAAAATCAATTTAGCTTTATCAACTTCAATCCCACTCCTTGAGATTTTATGCCCCAAAACAATACCCTCATTAACCATAAAATGGCACTTCTCCCAATTCAGAACAAGGTTAGTCTCTTGGCATCTTTGTAAAACTTTAGATAAATTATCTAAACAGGAATCAAAACAAGAACCAAAGACTGAGAAGTCATCCATAAATACCTCTAAATATTTCTCTACCATATCAGAAAAGATAGAGAGCATACACCTTTGGAAAGTGGCAGGTGCATTACAGAGGACGAACGACATTCGTCTATAGGCAAAGACTCCAAATGGGCAAGTGAAAGCTGTCTTCTCCTGATCTTCAGGAGCTACAGGAATTTGATTGTAGCCGAAATATCCATCCAAGAAGCAATAATAATCATGGCCCGCCAGTCTTTCCAGCATCTGATCAATAAAGGGTAGTGGAAAATGATCTTTCCTTGTGGTTGTGTTCAACCTTCTGTAGTCCACACACATTCTCCAACCTGTGATGGTTCTAGTTGGAATTAACTCATGCTTTTCATTTTTGACTACAGTCACACCACCCTTCTTCGGAACTGTCTGAACCAGACTTACCCAAGCAGCATCTGAAATAGGGTAAATCATACCTGCATCAAGAAGCTTCACAACTTCTTTTCTGACCACCTCCTTCATCATCGGGTTTAGCCTTCTTTGCGGTTGCCTTACAGGTTTGATGTCATCTTCCATGAGAATTTTGTGCGTGCAAACAGAGGGGCTTATTCCCTTCAAATCAGAAATAGACCACCCTATGGCAGTCTTATGAGTTTTTAGAACTTCAACCAGCTTCTTTTCTTGGTCAGAAGATAGTCCCTTATTGATGATTACAGGGTATGTCTCTTCATCTCCCAAGAATACATATTTCAAAGTATTAGGCATAATTTTCAATTCAACCTTAGGTGCCCCAATCTCTATGTCATCAACTTTTTCTTTAAGCACCTCCACAACAACTTCCTTTTTTTCAAAGGGCACATGATCACAGGCTCTCAACTCATAATCAATCTCTTGAGGACGCACCTTCTTCTGCTGAACTATTTCTTGAAAAACATCAATTTGAAAAAGGCTTCCCACTTCCTTCCTCCATATCCAACACCACAAAGTCAGCAGGAAATAAACTTGTCAACCTTGACAAGAACATCTTCTATAATCCCATTAGGTGTCCTCAACTATCAGCAAGTTGAAAGAGACCGCTGTAGGCTTCAATTCTTCAATCCCCAAAGACTTATAAACAGAAAGAGGCATCAAGTTGATACTAGCCCCAAGATCACAAAGAGCTCTACCAATGCCAATATTGCCAATAGCAATAGGGATATTAAAATTCCCCGGATCCCTAAGCTTAGCCGGAATCTTCTGCTCAATAAAGGCTCTACACTTCTCAGTAAGTGTCACTGTCTGGCATTCTTGTAGCTTATGCTTCCTTGACAAAAGATCCTTCATGAATTTTGAATAACCAGGCATACTTGCCAAAGCTTCTGCAAAAGGGATATTTATGTGCAGCTTCTTGAAGATGTCTAAAAACCTGCCATACTGTTTGTTATAAGCCTCTTTCTTGAACCTCTCTGGGTAAGGTGCTTTAGATCGCACATATTCAGGACTCAGCTCATGCTTTTTCTCAACCACAACAGGTCACTCTTCAACCTTTTCTTTTTCAGTAACAATTTCTTTGTTTTTTTCTTTCACAATTACCTCAACCTCTGCTCAACTGCTCCATCATGCTTCTTTTCCTCTTCCGCACAATCTAGAATTGGAGTTTTAAGAGGCGCTACCACTTTGCCACTTCTAGTAATAATAGCCATGCAGTCTTCCTTTGGATTGATAACTGTATTAATTGGAAATGTACCTGGAATTCTTTCTGAAACTTGTTTTGCCAATTGTCCTATCTGATTCTCCAGGTTCTTGATGGAAGCATTTGTATTTTTGTTGTTGGCTCAAGTCTCCTCCATAAAGGTATTAGTGGTCTAAGCCATCTCATTAGAAGTCTTGGCCATTTGTGCAAAGGCTTTTTCCCACTCAGCAGGCTCTCGTTGTTGACTCTGTGAAGGCTGAGTATAATTATTAGATTTGAAATCCATGCCAACTCCCTGAGCTCTCCGCTGAAAATTGTTACCAACACCACCAGAAAAATTCTGATTTCTCTGAAGATTTGGCTGCTGAGGGCGCTGGTCATACCATATACCATTCACCTGCATTTGTTGAGGTGAATCAGAAGAAGCAAGAGATGGACATTCATTAGGAGCATGACTGTCCGTACAGTAATCACAGACAAAGGCAACAGACTGAGCTTGAACTCCAGCGATCTGCATCTTGTCAAGCCTGGAAGTCAAACTAGCCATTTGTTGAGCTAGCAATTTATTTTCAGCCAGAACTGACATGATGAAGGCTACCTTTCTTAGACTTTGAATAATACCCCTTGATTTTTATTCCTGGCCATCCTCTCTATCAGCTCCAGAGTTTCATTCGCTCTCATGGTTTTAATAGTACCGCCAGCTGCACCATTCAAAACCATTCTATCTTCAGGTGTGATGCCATTGAAAAAATATTTTCTGACTTGATCACCAGCAGTCAAATTATAATGAGGGCACCTCCTCATCAAGTCCTGAACCCGTTCCATGCTGCACACAATGTTTCACCCTCAGTTTGAGTGAAGTTGGTGATATCATTCACTATTTGATTGTATCTCTCCACGGAAAAGAACTCCGCAAAGAACTTTTGGAGACAAATCATCCCATGTAGCCATGCTCGTGCAGGCTGCCTCTCCAGCCAGCTACGTGCTTCTCCCTTTATAGCAAAAGGGAATAATCTCAACCGGATAGCATCATCAGATACCTGAGGGTGCTTGGTTGAGTCACAGATGATTAAGAACCGGTCTATAAACCTGTCAGGATCCTCATGCTCTTCTCCTCCAAATCGAGTTCTCTCCACCAACTGAATTATTGGAATACTTTAACTCCCAATTATTGTCAGCAATATTCGGTTGGACAATACTTGAATTAGGCATGTTGAAGGCTGGAGTGAGGATGGTATCCATGAGTGGATTTTCAGCTTCATTATTCGCTGCCATGGGTCGGATTTCAGGTGCTTCTTCAGATCGAGCACTTGACACTTTTGATTTCTCTGAGCAAGTCCCTGTTTCTCCGTTCAGACCTTGTAATTTCAGGATCAAATAACAATTCTGTAGGATCAACCTTGCCTCGCATAAAACTTCAAGAGAAGATTAGTAGCAATGTTCAAAACAAATTAAAACAAGAACAGAAGAAAATAAAATAAAATAATCACAAAAGAAGAAAATCTTGAAATTGAGATTTTAAGAATATACAAATTAAAATATCCCTCGGTAACGGCGCCAAAAAAAACTCGACACAAACCGGCAAGTGTACCGATCGTTCAGTAATAAAGTGATAAGTAAGTTATCGTCTCCACAGGGATTGTGAGCGAATACTTGATAAACGTCCTTTCAAGATATAAAACCCAAGTGATTTGAAGAACAATAGAAATTAAAGACAAAGACGTATTTTTGGATTTTAAAAATAATAGAATGATGCAAAATGATTTGGATAAAACATCAGAGATATTGCAGGCAGACACTCGCCCATCATCTGCAACACCAACCTAACCAAGCAAACAAAACATAACCA